>NC_090265.1:1563835862-1564135862 GCF_040414725.1 Anabrus simplex
GGGGCCAAGTCCGGGCTATACGGGGATGGTCGAAGGTTTCCCACTTGAATTGCTGCAAAAGTTGTTGTGTTATCGCAGCTGCATGAAGCCTGGCATTGTCATGAAGTAGAATGAAGCCTGTAGACAATAGACCTCGCCATCGATTCTGTATTGCCCACCGTAATTTCTTTACTGTTTCACAGTATGCATTAGCATTAATTGTGTCTCCACGGGCCATAAAATCAATGAGCAGTACACCTCGTCGATCCCAGAAAACGGTTGCCATGAGTTTCCTGGTGGACAGAACAATCTTGAAGTTTTTTGGTTTGGTTGGTGAATGAGCATGATGCCACTCCATTGACTGTCGTTTACTCTCAGGTAATGCGTAAGAAACCCATGTTTCGTCCCCAGTAATGATGTGAGTCAGGAAAGAGTCTCCTTCATCGGAATAACGTCCCAGAAACGTCAGTGCTGCAGCCATACGCTTGGTTTTGTGCTCCTCTGTAAGCATGCGAGGGACCCACCTTGCACAGATTTTTGAATAATGCAGATGGTCTTTGACAATTTCATGAACAATTGTTCGAGACACATTAGGAAAATGTTCACAGAGTTCATCAGTTGTGACGCGCCGATCGTTCCTCACGCATTCGTCTACTGCGCTCAGCAGTTGGTCTGTAACGATAGATGGTCTCCCTAAACGCTCCTCGTCGTGTGTATTCCCCCTCCCCAGGTTGAAGTTGCGACACCAGCACCGTACAGACGACTCGTCCATCACATTGTCTCCATACACCTCCGTTAATTGTCGATGAATATCACAAGGTTGAACGTTTCGTGTATTAAGAAATTTAATCATGGTCCTCACTTCACAACTGCCGGGGTTCTCTATTTGTTTAAACATTTTAAACTATCACAGACACAACACAGGCAATGCTAGCGTCACACAACCTCGCACAGAGCAGGCAGACAAGCCACTGACGCGGTCTGGCCTTGCCCAGCGGCTACCCGAGTCGTCAGCGCTTCATGCGGTGCTAACGGGTACTACTTTCCGGGTGGCCCTCGTATGAAAAATCACGAAATAAAAGATTCTCAGCAAATCTTTTGGAAAGTGCTCCTTAATAATTCAGTTCAAAAGGTGAGTTGCTTCTGGATTTCCAGTCAAAACAGACTGAGGATGATAAAGCAGGTCATAGAATTTGATACTGTAAAGTTTGCAAAGCAATGAAAATAACTGTGAGTAGAGAGAGGATTGAATGTAAAATAATGTAAATTGAAATGTTATATTACTTACTTCCTCTGTTGTTGGGCTCAACACGAAAATGAGGACTCACCTCTGCTGAGGTGTGGAACTGATTGTACTCGAACAAGTTGTTGGTGTATTGACGGGAGAGTTAAGAATTTTACAGACATTCTCCTTAGATTAATTGAAATCAATCAGGTTGTCTCCTTTGAAATTTCTGTTCCCAAAGCCGTGAGGTCTGATGATGTTTTCACAACCTTCTCTGTCTTTACCAACTTGGGCATTCAGATCATACATAATTATGGTATTCTCCTCTGTTAATTGTTCTTCAAGTTCAGTAAGTAATTTTTCTTTGTCACCTGCGGTACAACCTGTTTGAGGTACATATACTTCAAATAAAGTGTGATGCACATTTCCATCTCTTAAGCTCATCTGGATGATCCTATCATTCATACAGGTGACATATGACGGTACATCTAAATCTTTGTGAAGGAGACCAACTCCATTTTTGCATTCACTCAAGCTCCCCTCCAATATAACATATATTATTTCTCAGAGATTTCTTTCAACAGCCTGTCCACTTTGTCTCACTCGACCCCAATATGCAAAGCTTGCATCTGTCCATAATGTCTATGAGTTCTTCACATTTGTTAGTGAGGGTGAGAATGTTGAGGGTTCCAATTCTGAGCTGTGTCTTGGGTAATGTCTGTCTCTTCCTGCACCTCCGTTGAACTTCGGGTTTTTGGCTATCATCATTTCATGAGCTGCTTGAAGAGTTGTCGTGACCAGTAATTTTAACACTTTTACATCCGAGGCTTGTTTTAGTTTTGAAAGCAACATTCTTGTAACTCGGTGCAGTTGGCTTGCTAAGCCTAACACTACTGAGAGTTTTCTGTCTGGGTGATCTCTCTTTGCCTTCGGTAGTCCCCTGCCACATCTACAAAGCAGCAGCAGCAGCACTTTGATGAATTCATGTGTCATTTCATACACAAAGGCTTCATCAGGCCTCCTAAGGAAGAACTCCTCCGCCCTTAGCCGTTGGTTCTCCCATAGTTTGTTAGGTTTGGTACTGGCCACTTGACCCTTGGCAAGACAGTTGCAGGTAGTACCGTCTGTTGTTACATATGGTAGCAGGATTGCTCCTGACCTGACCTGCGGAAATACTGGCACTTGAAGAAATAACTTGCACGCACATGACTACAATTGTAATCTCATAATTACATTAAATCACAAATCTACTACATACCAAAGTCATCATCATCATCTTCCTTCCAAGTATTGGGCCATGTGACCCGTTACGGTCTTGCATTTTACTTTTGCAAGACTTGAAAGCAATCAAATGTCCTTCCGACGGGTTGCTAGCCTGAAGGAAGTAAGACCATTGGTGGGGCTGCCACCTCTCAGCTAATGGACTAGCTGAAATCACAGCATTTCCTCCATAATGGATGTAACGGTTATACCGACGTGACTCTGTCTACAGGGCCTCATCTGCGGGAACAGGTTTCTTCATCTCGGGAAGGTGAGGTTGGCCTTTGGGCAGGAGAGGTTATGTCATAATCATCATCATCATCATCATCATCATCCTTCCAAGTACTGGGCCATATTGCCCGTTACGGTCTTGCATTTTCTTTCCATCGCTTCATTGGACGTCCTATAGATCTCTGTCCTCTCGGTTGATAGCGTAGGATCTCCTTTGGTAGTCTTCCAGATTCCATCCTTTGAACATGACGTTTCCAGTTTTCTTGGTAATGGAAAGTTTAACACTACAACAAATCTAACTATTAGTAAAAATTTACACTACAAAAATGAGGAGGATTGTGACATATTTTAGAAAGAATTGGAAGGAAATTACATAATAACATTTCACGTATATTTGGCTGATGGCGTTCATTTCCTACGCAAAGGCTTCATTAGGCCTCGTAAGGAAGAACTCCAAGTAATCAGCTTCATTTTCCGTATCAAAATTTAATCACTAAATTTTACACTATTGAGAATCTTCCACCGTTTTGATACTTTATTTTGCCTTTTGGCAAATTTTTTATTTATATGTTAACAGTACATGTTTCGTTCCTTGTTTAGGAACATTCTCAGCTGTTATAGTGGCTTAGGTGAATGGTTAAAATTTTTAAAATACATAGATTTACAAATACATTGATTCACTTAAAAACCATGTAATCATCTGCTCTCATACCAGTAACACACTAACCCCACACTGTTTTTAATGTCATCTATCTTAATTCGTATTTAGTTTTTAAGTGAATCAATGTATTTGTAAATCTATGTATTTTAAAAATTTTAACCATTCACCTAAGCCACTATAACAGCTGAGGATGTTCCTAAACAAGGAATGAAACATGTACTGTTAACATATAAATAAAAAATTTGCCAAAAGGCAAAATAAAGTATCAAAACGGTGGAAGATTCTCAATAGTGTAAAAAAAAAAAAAAAATTTAGGAAGAACTCCTCCGCCATTAGCCGTTGGTTCTCCCATAGTTTGTTAGGTTTGGTACTGGCCACTTGACCCTTGGCCAGAAAGTTGCAGGTAGTACCGTCTACTGTCACGTACGGTAGTAGGATTGCTCCTGACCTGACCAGCGGAAATACTGGCACTGGCTTCTGTGGTTCTACTCCTAAAATCAGGACTGTGCTTCTATTCTAGCCAAGCATGCTGATGTCTTTACAATCTTGCAGATTGTTCATCAGATGTTTAACCAGCACTGCAGAGTCCATACTTGATTTGCTGGGAAGCTGAAACTAAAACTAAAATTTTAGGAGTATGTCCAGAACTACGTGCTAATTGACAACGCAGAGCAGTGTGAAGGATACTTAACTGCAATTTAAGATTCCTAACTTGCAGCACGCCAAACAGAAATAGGAGAAAGAGTTCTCTCGACACATGCTTATATGCCTTTTCCCTGCCATTAGGCGTTATACAGGGTACATATCCTATTCGTTATCACAAATGTCTACGTGAAGCCTCATTGGTTAATGTTTCACAAGCAGAACATTCCAGAATAACACACACAGTCAATTGCTAATACATTCAAATAACTTTCTACTTGTTACAGATTGACTCAGGTCTACCCTCAAAAGGGTAAATAAAAGAAAAGCAAAATGCTGCAGCATACAAAAACATGGAAAATAAACTCACTGTTAATTGCTCAAAAATATGATTATGTAACACCCGTTGTAATGCATTACATCCAACTGAGTTGCTTCACCTGCTTACCACACACACACACTGCCACCTATGTCATACAGTGACTCTATATGTACAGTGTGGCCATCGAGTGCTTCATTCTGATTGGCTCCGCCATGTTTTAGCCAAATGTCCCGTCAGCTGATTTAAACGTATGGATTCCACACAGGGTAAGATCACTCTATGCAATTTCAGCGAGATACAGGCTACCTGTTTGAACTTTAATACTACCAAATATATGTTTTTATTAAATATGGGGAATTATTTAGTATTATTAGTTTCGAAATGTGTGTGAATTTACCTATTTCTGAGGTCTGAGTTTTGAAGAAAATTACACCAGGCTGTTGTGCTTATGGATGCAGAAACAGATGCAGAAAGGGTTTAAAAATGAAATTGGACAATTGCTTCTTTTAAATTCTGAAAGTAGGCCGTTATTAGATGCTGCCAGCAACGAGCAGAGTTGCCTCATGCATTATAATGGTAACAATACTGTAATAACAAAATGGGTTATTAATTTTATGCAGCCGGGTGAGTTGGTTGTGCGGCTGAGAGCTTGCATCCAAGAGATAGTGGGTTCGAATCTGAAGATGGTTTCCCATAGTTTCCCATTTTCACACCAGGCAAATGCTGGGGCTGTACCTTAATTAAGGCCATGGCCACTTCCTTCCCACTCCTAGCCCTTTCCTATCCCTTCGTCGCCATAAGACCTATTTGTGTCGGTGCGACGTAAAGTCACTAGAAAAAATAATTATGGAGGCCAAGGCAGCAAGTGTCAGATTTTTCCGTTAATATTCGCCGTAATGACAACCTGTACATAACAAAAGTTGTTTAGGATATAATTTCTGATCTAAGTTTATTGCAATTTTACTGCATAAGGAAAAATAACAGAGATTTTCACAATTACATTATTTTTCACAAATTTCCAAAGATCCCTGATAATATCTGTTTTATCTGAAACCTGTACATACCAGTAACTAAAGTTACAGGAAAGGTCACTCCCGATCATTTATGTCTCATTCATTTTCACCGTATGAGATATGATTGATATATACTCAAATTCAAGCTTTTAAGCCTATTCATCTCTTAAATGACGTGGTTATAAATGCCACCTAACATCAACTTGAGTTTTCCCATACATTATAATGATAACTTTAATAGTCCGACTCCTCCATGGCTGAATGGTCAGCGCACTGCCCTTCGGTTCAGGGGGTCCCGGATTCGATTCGTTGTCGGGTGGGGTATTTTAACAGCTCGGGCTTGGGGAGTAGGTGCTTGTGTTTGTCCCAACACGCTCCTCTTCATATTCAAACAACACACCGCACTACAAACCACCACAGAAACATACAATAGTGATGCCATCCCTCCATACAGGGTTTTCGTCAGGAAGAGCATCCGGCCGTTAAACAGGGCCGCATCCACATTTGTGACGCAGTTCGCTCCCACAACCCCACAGTTGTGGGAAGAGCGGTAGAAAAAGAAGAAGGTAATGATATCGGTAATAACAGTGCACTAGCAAAACCGATAATAGCAAATAGAATTCTTAAAAAACAGCGGACATCTACCAGTACTAACCGAACCGGGGCACAGAATTAGTCACACATTACGGGGATCGAACTGTGGCTGGTCGGTAAGCGAATCCTGAATACAAGTACTCCAGGACCAGGATAACTGTTTGTTTTCACCAATCAACAAGTAGTATTTTCTCAAACTATATTGTATAGTGATACTAATATTTAATTGCTCATTGCGGGGATAAAATCATAGCCGTCGTTAACAGAGCACTATACACAACTACCCCAGGACCATGGCAGTTGCTTGTTTTCACCACTAAAGAGTAGCAGGTTTTCGTTATTAGTACCACGAGTAGAATGGTACAGTATATTATGTTAACATAAATATGGAGTTAAGTAATACAATTTTGTCTACTCATCGGTTAATTAATCATATTTTTTTCTATCTTTTGCGTGTGTTAAGATTATGTATGTACCAATAATTCATACATAGAAAAAGTACTCTATGTATAGTTTGACGATACTGCGTTGTATATCTGATATGTAAAACCATGTAACCTGGAATGCGGTAATGTTATTTTATTCATTTAAATGCAGGCTAACTTTACAGTCATCACATACATTATTCATTCATTGGCTATACTATTTTATGCCACATGTATTATAATATAAATTTCATTATGGGCCTAGCTACCAACACAGAGTTTTTAACCTCTTAAATAATGTGACGTATATACCATGTATAAATCTAAGTTTTGAAGCCTTACGCCAGGTAGTCAGACTCCAAATATAACAAATACTGATAGGCCTGTATACTCACAGCATAAGCAGAATAAATGACATCTTAAACCATTGAACTATTCTATTCTTTATTGAAACAATAATAATATTACTCTCCTTCATCTATCAGCATATCGAGTACTTGGCTAAAATATGGCGGCTGGACTGGACTTGGCCACACTGTACATATAGAGTCACTGTATTATGTCAGTGCTGTAAATGCCATCTATTGGCATTTTATGAAAACACATACCTATTGCATTATGGCAACAATGAGGTTGAAGGGAGCAGTCTGAATAAAAACTGATGAGATGCCCTTAAAATACACTTAGCTTAGGAGCATCACTGGTAGTGATAGGGAGACTTGATTTTCTGGTATTATCTAGAAAGTCCACAAATTGTATGCCATATCGATTACTACCGCTTCTGTATTTATCTTCTTTTTTTACAATTTTGCCTTACGTCGCATCGACAAATCGATGGGTAAGAAATGGGAAGGAAGCGGCCATGGCCTTAATTAAGGTACAGCCCCAACATTTGCCTGTTGTGGAAATGGGAAACCACACTAAACCCCCTTCAGGGCTGCCAACAGTGGGGTTCAAACCCACTATCTCTCGGATGCAAGCTCACAGCTGCACGACCCTAATCGCACAGTCTACTCACCTGGTATATTTCTCTTCTGACAAAATGTTTTTATACTTGAGAAGGACATGACATTTTCTTAATTAGGATTAGAGGTAACCTATTTTAACAGCTTTTACTTAAATTTTAGAAACTGATGGAAACACTGATGGAGACATGTTATTGGTACAATTTTGTAAAACCTTTTAAGGATTGATACAATCTTGTCTGTTTTAAGAATATTACAGTGATTTCCCTCAGGATGTTGTTCCTATTTGATGATTGCTAAAGAGATGGGCTGATCAGTAACAAATTGTTTAGGAGAGGGTGAATATATTATATCATCTATGCTAAGATACTATGCTATCATATGATGTGGATGTTATGGATTAGTTGTTCTGTTGTAAATTTCATGTATGCATCTTATCTTCTCTTATTGATATGTGTTGTGATACTGTATACATTAAATCTTTATTTTCCTGTATTTATTACTGCAGCTTGGATTTACTACAGTTAATGAAGTAATTATGTTAGCATTGGCAACACTGTAATTTCAATACCTGTATTCTCTTTCCAGAGGTTGATGTTGAATATTTCTTTCTATTCTTTTTTTAATATTCATTTATGAAGGTAATTTATGTTCTTTTCTTAATGCTTTCTTTGGTGTTGTCCTAGATATTACAAACCTTTGGTGGTCTCTAAAACTTATATAGCTCATTTCAGAGATATGTTTAACCCTTATCACTATGATGGCTGTCAGCAATGGAGCATGTATTTACATGTGTGTGTTTTATTTTCTTTCTAATAGTGGTACAGAGAGCTAGAACCCATTACAGATACTATGGGTAAGAGGAGACTGGGATTCTCTGGGCATATCATGAGGATGCAGGATGTAAGACTTCTGAAACAACTAGTACAACACAGTCTCGTCTCAAAAAGTACCACAACACGATGTAAATGGATCAGAGGAGTAAGAGAGGATCTGAAGGAAGTAGGCCGTACAACAAAAGACGCCACAAATAAGATAAAATTGAATACAAAACTCAAGAATACAAAACTCCGCTTTACCCTTATGCGAAACAAACCCACAACACGCACATTTTCAACCGAGGAAAGGGCACGAAGATCAGAGCGTCTGAAGAAGTACTGGGAGGACCGCAAAGCCCAAACAATCCCTCCAAAGAGACCTGAATGATGGACTGACTAAAGTGATCCTATGCTGTCATAAAACAAGAAGAAGAAGAAGAAGTGGTCCTTAAGTAGGCTGACCAGATGTCATCCTTTTGCGATGTCTGTCCTCTCGGAATTTGTGAGCATGGAGGCTGTTCAAATGTCCTCCTTTGCAGACTGTAAATTCAAATGTCCAACCTTTTCATAACATGAAAAAGAGCAAGACCGATTTCGTACATTCACCGCTCGTCTCTACAAATGCTGCCAACTGATCATATTATGTATGTGGTTTGGTCTTAGAGGCTAAGAATTTTCATAAACTTGGGTTGGCAACACCTTCGCACATCTCATATTCTTTGGTTTTGTTTCAGACTTCCATTAACATCAGTCTGGTCAGTTAGCTACCACGGTATACTTATGTAATCTTTGGTTACAGATTTACTGGTAAGTGTGCTTTTTATGCTAAATAAGAAAGAACAGTGCCTAAACAGAAAATTACATTCAACTCTAACTTGCAAGGAAAATATCCATTTAACAAAAAAGCAATTTTGGACAATTATGTCTTGTGTGGAATGTGAAGTGTCACATATGCTGGTGTTGGCTGCGTAACAAAATATTTATGATCTGCATGTCATAAATCTGCTTTAGTGTCTTTCAACGTGGGATAATAATTGATTGCCACCTAAGCAAGAAATCTGTAAGAGGCATTTCTAACCTTACAAATGTCAGTGAGGTAAAGTGAAAACATGATGGTACAGCCACAACACAACATTAAAGAGGGTGGTGCAAGAAAAATTGTTGATTGTCAGTAGAAAGAATCACCAGGGAATTTCAAATCACTATGCAAAGTGGTTGAGCAGCTGTACATAAACAAAATATTTCCCATCTTAATAAAAAGCACCATCTGGCGTGGTGTAAAAAGCAACGCCACTGGACACTGGAACTGTGGAAACAGATAATTTGGAGCAATGAATCATGTTATAAATTGTGGCAGTCTGATGGGAGGATTTGGATTTCTCATGGCATGGACTTGGTCCTCTTGTAGGACTCCATGATACTGTAAACACAGAAGGATATCAGGACATTTTGAATGCCTTCATATTGCCTACCATGGAAAATATGTTTGATGATGAGTAGAGGCCAGATGTTGATGACATAAAAGATCTCTGAAGATGATCAATAAAATGCCCTTAATTTTATGAGAAAATGCTATAAAATAAGTAAAAAAATAAGTTTTAAATATTTGACCAAACTGAATTGTGGTGACTGTGTAACAGTGGTTTATATCACTGATCTATTCACTGTGCAGCTCTTGTTTTTACAGAAATAATGATCTCCTAATTTACTTGGAAATATATATAAATATGGACAGAATGATTTGCTGGATGTTGTGCGAGCACTTTATCCCTGATGAACCTGGGAACACTTGTTGTTCTTCATACTCATTACAGCTTTCATATGATTTTCTTGTTTCATGAGCTGCTGTGCAGCAAACTTCCTTTCTGCACTCACTGTATAAAACTGTACAATTTACAAATCCACCTGTTACAAAAACATCTTTTTCAAATTAATTCACTACCTGAATTAAAAATACACTTTGTGATGGTTTCACTTTTGGCATTTTTCTTGCACAGAACTACTTGGGAGGATAATATTCTGTACTGAAGAAGTTATATAACTGTTGTTTCCAATCCCTTCTCATTTCCATTTGTTCTTGGCCTTGAGATACGTCGGAGTGAATGACTGGCTATAGGAGCGGCTGAGATGTAATGTGTTCCTGTACATATCTTAGAAACACAACACTTGCAGGTATAAATCCTTTCCTTGCCCTTTCTTAGTTACAAACAATTGCTAGTCAGTTTGCTTGGTCATGAAAGATATTTAGCAAATGTAACCATAATTTTTTGTTGTCACTTGTGGACTTTTATGAGTCTGCAATAAAGAATATATGAATTTTAAAATGATCTAAAAATGATTAATAATGTTATTCATTTTTACGTCCCACTAACTACTTTTATGGTTTTCGGAGACTAAAGATTATTCAGTATTGACTTAAAACCTTCCTGAAAGTTGAAATAATGACTGATCATCCCAAATTGGCAAAAATAAATAAATAAGAAAATGCAAAAGAATGCAAAAAAATTGTTATCATTTATTAAATCACAAAATTAATTTATGTTCTCCTGAGCAACGTCCTAATGCAAAGGGGAAAAAAAAAGATGACATTGACATTGACCATTGTTTATACCTGTAACTTTAAATCTTTCCAGTCCGTTAAACACACAAGTTAAATATATATATATATATATTGGACTATAACATACCTTTAAAAAACGCACATTATTAAACAAGGAATAAAAGTACGCACTATTTAACAAAGAATAGCATGTTTCATTCTTGAAAGAACATCATCAGATTCTATCAAGTCACACTCATATATACAGAATGTTTATGTTTATTTCTGTTGCTTTAAACCCATCCCATAGGCTGTTTACTGTTTTCCATGGATCACAATATTATTTTAACCCCTCCCCTCTATTCCTCTCCTATGAACCATATGGTACTGCCTAATACTCCTACTTTTACAACCTTCCTTTCTATTGAATTTGCTGGTTTGCTGGGCTGAGTGGCTCAGACGGTTAAGGTGCTGGGTTTCTGAGCCCACATTGGTAGGTTCAATCCTGGTTCAGTCCAGTGTTATTAGAAGGTACTCAGTAGGGTTGCCAGGGTTTTGAAATTCCAATAAGGGACAGCTCATATCGACACGACATAATGACATTTGCTCAAGAAAATACTGAGATATAATTTACTGCGCTTGGTGTAATTACATTGTAGGCACAAACTTTATTACAGTATTTTGCTGTTTCATTTTCTACATAAAAATTTAAAACCCTTATTTTTCTTCACGTTTAGCCTTTTTCAGTAATCTCCCTTAATCGCACGTTATAACAACACTGGTATGAACTCTCTTACTCTCACCCTTCCACAACACAACATAAATTGCAACAATTTCTGCTAAAAGAATTTGAAAATGAAAGAAGGCAGGATTTTGTTAAATGTTGCGTTGACATAAACCAGATGCCTCTGTGTCTCGCTCCCGTGAGTCCCGCACTTGGGCTTGGCGCCGGTGGTTTGCTCGCCTACTGCAGGTACCAAGTCATAGTGCAGAATCGCTGGATGAAGAATAATGAACTGAAATGCAGGATAGATAAATGGTACTGTAAATAGATATTGTTTAAATATGGGGAAAAAAGGGCGTCCTGTAAGCTGTTAAAATGGGACGGTACTTCAGACTTCAAATACCAGAAATCCCATATAAAACAGGACACCCCGCAACCCTAGTACTCAGATTCATCAGCCCCATGTCATGTTGGCATGTAAAAGACCTCTCACAGGAGAAAATTCCAGCACCTTGCTGTCTCCAAAACCCATGAACATAGTTAGTGGCACATAAAACCAATAACCTTCTTCTTCTTATTATTATTATTAGTATCATTATCATCATCATCTATCACATTTATTTTTAACTATGACAAACACAGCTTCCTGATCACTTGTACCATCTAACACTTCAGTGTCTCTATAAAGTTCCTCTGGCACCACTTCTAGAATGTTTTCCCCATAGTTGATCCCATCACTTTTTGAGTCAGCTGCCCTTCTCAGATTAACTTTTTCATCATTTGTTGGTCTTGCATTCTGTCATTTGCATTTCCCTCCTAGTTAATATTTGGTAAAATGAGATCACCTACTAAAGTAATGTTCCTTTCTGTATTGTTCCCCTCATAGCTGGTTGTCTTAACGAATAATTCCCTTGTCAGGTCTGTACACTCCAAAATCTTCAATTTGCCTATTATCTTTAGGTAGATTTCATGTTTCTCATCCTTAACTTTTTCATAGCTTACAAATTCTTCTTTCACCACTATTAATACTCTCCCTCCCACCATTCCTATCCTGTCTGTGATAAACATGAAAGAATTTCTGCATCCATAATATCTCTTCTCAGTCTTGATTCATCACCTATTACAATATCTGGTAAATTTGTATAGGCGCTACATCTACTAAATTGCTTTATTTTTTATTTTTTTTATATTTTTTTTACAATATTTCTACAGTTTAACACAATTTTATGTCACACTTGACTTTGAGCTCCCTATTCTTTCATCACCATTTCCTAGTCCACCCCATTTCCATGAATGTACCTCTCTACTACCCTTCTAAACAAACTCCATAGCTTTTATGTACCATTCTGGTTTAAGTGAAGGCCATCTGTTTGTAGATCCTTATCTCAACCCACCCATTAGGATCTGCAATCTCCCTCATAATTTCCCACAAATTCTCACACCGTAATCTCATTTAAATCTCTGATCACCCTCCTGCACATTATTCCATTGATAACAATCCCTGCTCCCTTCAACTTCTCTCATATCATTGTAACCAGACCCACACATTCCCAACTTTGTTAGTACCTATTCCTGCTTGCTTTACATTGTTGGTACCAATGTGGAAAATTACTACCTTCTCTTTACCCTCCTCCTTCCGTTCTACTTTCCTCAACATCTGCCTTAACCAAATTCCTGGATAACACGCTATCCTGGTTCTCCTTCCTTCACACACTTTCCCCACATGCCTAAAAATAGACACACCCATGACCAAGACCTCAGCCCACCCTGCAGCTAACTGTATCTCTTATCATATTTATTCCTCTTATTGAAAAATCTACTGTACCAGCATTATTGCATTTCACATATTTTTATTAATAAACCCCATAGTTTAGAAAACATTTAGGTCCTAAATGCAGCCTTAAATTCCATGGATATGTCACTGATGTACATTTCAATGCTCTTGCCCTCAATCCAGAAAACTAACAAATAATATCCCTGATAGCATAATGGGTTAAATCAATAATCACTTCCTGCAGGAAATCATGAGTTCAATTTTGCCACCACTCATCACATGGTGCCTGCAAATCATGCACATGTACAGCATGTGTTTTTAAAGTAAGTGCCTTTTAATCTCCCCAAAGACTCCTACTTTGACTCTAGGGTAGGGCATTGTACTCCTACCAATATAGATGACTGTTTACTCTGTGTCATTATTTAGCAACTTTAAGAAAGGTAATACACTAAACTATGGTGATGACTACCACAATAAAAAACTGACTAAATAAATACCCTTAAGGCACTACAAAGAAAAATATAAAATGCATAAAAGCTAACCCATGCTCACTTCAAACTATCCAAAACTCAAGCTGCAAATCAGCATTTTCTATTGCAATTATATACAGCTATTTACAGATTGGTAAGGCCACTTTCCTTACATAATATTATTATAAGACATTCTGATAGCGGCCGGCCTCCTTCCGGCCACTTAAGTATTTAGCAAGTCACGTTGATTCTAGATGATGATGTTGAAACCAAGGACTCCATCTCGATGCTGATGACCATCTACTGTAGGCTTCTTTCTTCACTCATTGTGGCTATTCGGTCTCTGCTACACAGGAAGAATTAGTTACAGTTGGTTATATCACATTAAAAGGTCAATTAAATAAGAATATCCACCTCGTCAACACTAATATGTAATGGCAGTTTAAGTCACTGAAAAAAGAGAATTTTGATCCTTGAAACTTGTTCGGTGTATTGAAGTTGTAATAAATTTCATGTTGATGAAAATACTTGTCATTTAAAGGGGCCTAACATCTCGGTCATCAGCCTAAATTTCATGTTTTATTGACAAAGGTGATATTTAATTGATCTTGTCAGTACAAATATTTACTATTGAGCATTATGGTTAAGATTATCAATTACAGTTGGTTATGCGAACAATATAGCACCACACTCCCGCTGTAGGTAAAGTACTGATGTCGGTCCTTGAACATAGAACCAGTGTGGGTCCTGATTTAATATACATGGGCGAGCGTATGTATTAGCTTATGAGTTTCTATGTACAATAGTTCATACTCTTGTGGCTGAAGATACTTGGCACTGATTGCTTCAACAGTTTACTAAAGATTCCAGTGTGTATTTAATCACCGTTAGTTAACATTGTTTATAGATCAATCTCACAATTCTGTGGTTTAAATTTCCACATATTTAATAGAAACTGATTTTAGCCTGTACTGTAAATTCCCATGATAATAATCACACTCAACAAAGAACGTATTATCTCAAACAGCGACTACGATTCCGCATGCGATACACATTCAGAGCACACTGGAGCAAGACAAACCTTGGGTAACAAGCATTCTCAATTTTTATAGTGCAATCAACCCCCACTGATGCTCGGGGAGCCACCAACAGACATTGAGCCTGCTTTGTCCTGAACAGTTTGAATGTGTCTAACGGCCCCATTGAACTTCTTACAAATCAGAACACAGTTAACACACGTTATGATCTGAGAAGTTCCCATTAATTAATGGCTCTCTGTGCTAGCCCTTTTCTTCTTTACCTATGCCGGGATATGGTTTATTTAATTTACAACAGTTTCCAGTCTTGGAATGAGTGCTATTGTGTCCTTGTCCTGTAGAACTTGGGGATTCACCGAGTGAAAGTTCTTGCTGGAAAATTTCAAAATCAAAAAATCAAAATCAAAATCTCTTTATTTGCAAATGAGGTGTCTACCTCGGTGGCAAATGGTACACTAAAATACATTATTGTCAAGCACTAAATATTAAATTAACAAGAGAAGAAAATTTTTCCTATAATACAATATTATACAATTTACGCTAACAATGTTTTCTATTAAACACACAGCTCATCCTTAATAAATTTATATTGTTTACAAAATTCAACTTATAATATCTCCTGTACTACTTACAAATATAGTCAACTGATATACAGTATGTGGAATTACTTCAAATGATACTATACAACTGGTATAACATTAATATTTACATTGCATTTATTTATTTACTATTTTTTTTTTTTTACCCGTTCTGGATCCTAAGTAGCATAACGACCTGCTGCGTCTTAACCAGAGCCCCTTTTGCCACCACTTTTCAGAGTTCCTGAAGGGCCTTCACAGCTACCGTAGCGGTCCCAGGGCCCTCGAAGTCCCCACTGTACTTCACCCCTACAGGCAGTCCCCTACTTTGGCTGTCCAAACTCCTTAGACCAGGGGATGGAATTAATTTATTCACACACATTTTTTTATTTACAATAACCTGCACTGGTCGAATGCCCTCTAACACTTCATTTATTTTCTCTGTTGCTGTTTATTCTCTTCTTGAATATCTGTACAGATTTTGGAAAAGGATCAAACACTACCCCTGGTAAACTGTTCCACTCCTTCACACCCTTCCCAATGAATGAAAATTTACCCCAATCGCTTCTGCTAAAATTCCTTCTAATTTTATATTTGTGGTCAGTCCTGCCGATATAATTATTTTCCAACTGAAGCCTCTCACGGATATCTCCCCATGCTTCTTCTCCTGTATAGGCTCTATATAATCCTATAAGTCTAGTTTTCTCCCTTCTCTTACTTAAAGTTTCCCACCCAAGTTCCTTTAACATTTCTGATACACTACTCTTTCTCCTGAAATCCCCTGTTACAAATCTTGCTGCTTTCCTCTGCACACTATCTATTTCTTTTATTAGGTATTCTTGGTGAGGATCCCAAACACTGTTTGCATATTCCAATAATGGACGAACCATACTCAAGTAACTTTTTTCTTTTAATTCTTTGTTGCATCCTTTAAGTAGCCTCATTATGACATGTAATGATCTGTATGCTTTCCCAACAATGTCATCAATATGACCCTTCCAGTGCAAATTACTTTCAAATCTCACACCTAAGTATTTGCACTTGCCATCTTTTGGGATAACTACCTCATCCAAAGTATATTCAAATTCAGTTTTAAAGCTCCTGTTTGTAAAAGTTGTAACAGTTGATTTGCCTCCATTAACCTTCATATTATTTTCTTCAACCCATTGTTGGATACTTTCAAGGTCCCTTTGTAATTCTGAACAATCCTCAATGTTGTTTATTTCTCTATAAACAATTATGTCATCTGCATACAATCTTATTTTTGATGT
Source organism: Anabrus simplex (assembly GCF_040414725.1). Lineage (NCBI taxonomy): Eukaryota > Metazoa > Arthropoda > Insecta > Orthoptera > Tettigoniidae > Anabrus > Anabrus simplex. The sequence goes on from NC_090265.1 coordinate 1,563,852,391, forward strand.
TATATTGTTCCCTAAATCATTTGCGTATATTAAGAAAAGTAACGGACCGATTATACTACCCTGTGCAATTCCCTTCCAAACTTTCTCTTCCTGAGATACATTATTTCCTACTTTGACTTTCTGAACCCTTGAATTTAGAAATGCTTTTATCCAACGTGTAACCCTTACGTCCAATCCTATTCCCTCCAATTTCTTTAATAATATTCCATGTTCCACTCTATCAAAGGCTTTGGAAAGATCTATGGCTATGCAATCTAACTGACGTCCTGAATCCAACTGATCTGATATGTCCTGCTGAAATCCCACCAGTTGTGCCTCAAATATCTTCTCTCCTCCGAATCATGCCTTCCTTGTCCCGCAATCAGCGATTGGCGCTTTCAACTCCCTCTGTCCTCATGATTGAAATCGGGCCTTCCTGCACTCTAGGCTATTGATTTGCCCCCTGGAGAATGCATTCCGAACACATTAGGCTCTGCAACTTGGTTCTGGAATCGAGTATGGATTCGTTCATCAAGCATGAATGTATGCATGTATATACAACATACAGGAGTATTTATTACATTTGTCCCTGTTCATTTCTCTGATTTTCTTTCTTTCAGTTGGTCTGCCATAATGTTTATCCTTATTTTCCTTTCCTTATTGCTAGCTTTCTATTATTAATTTGTATGTTTTTGTTAACTTTCCACATTGGTCTCTTTTTCTTTCTCGTGTGTACCGAGCTTGATAGCTGCAGTCGCTTGCAGCCAGTATCCAGTACTTGGGAGATAGTGAGTTTGAACCCCACTGTTGACAACCCTGAAGATGGTTTTTTTACGGTTTCCCATTTTCACACGTGACAAATGCTGGGGATGTACCTTAATTAAGGCCATGACCGCTTCCTTCACAATCCTAGTCCCTTCCTATCCCATAGTCACCATAACGTCCTATGGGTGGGAGACGCCGACGAAGAATACACCCACGATATCCCCTGCCTGTTGTAAGAGGCGACTAAAAGGGGCAACCAAAGAATGATTGTATTAGAACCATGAAATTACTCGTGATTAGTACCATCATGCAGGGAACACCATGGGTCGCCTTTCCTTGTGAATAGTACTACTATGTTAGATATGCAATAGGTTTGAGATTAGTAGCAACAGAGGGTAAATCAGTATGGGCTTTAGAGTACCCATGAGTAGTACCATTGTGAGAACACCACGGGTCTGGGCGTTGCCTGTGATTAGTACCATTATATGAGGGTCACCGTGGGTCTGCTTTGCTTGTGATTAGTACCCACTATGTGAGGAACACCACGGGAATACCGGTGCCCGTGATTAGTACACCTGGGTGAGGAACACCATGGGTTTGTGTTTGCTGTGAGTGGTGCCATTATGTGAGAAACAACATAGGTCTGCGTTACCTGTGCAACATACAATACTTGTGAGTAGTACCATAATGTGTGGAACACCGTGAGTCTACGCTGCTTTTGATTAGTACCGCAAAATGACAAATACCACGGTTCTACTTTACTAGCGATAAGTACCATTATGAGGGGCCGTTGACCTGGATTTTGGACCGCTTTAGACAACAAGCATCCTCGATTCAGGATTGTGCTTTAGAAGCAGTCCCTTGGTCAGTGGTACTATTGTTTATGATAGTTTCTGGGAAAGTGGTGCATTGCGGGTTGGATCCACTGATTGTTTTAAATTCATATCGATCCAGTCATTCTTCATTATCACATTTTTTATTCTGGTCAGTGGATGATTTTGAACTTTTAAATTGTCATTACATTTCATCTCATTTCGTACCATTAGGGGCTGATGACCTAGATGTTAGGCCCCTTTAAACAACAAGCATCATCTTCATCATCGTCAACATAAGACCTGTCTGTGTCGGTGTTACGTAAAGCAACTTGTAAAAAATGTCTTCCTCGTGCTTAACCTGTAATCCTTGTTTTCTATCACCTACATAAACATGTTATCTTTTTGTCTGTTCCCTTTTGCTATGTTTGACTGAATTTCTTCTCAGTTTGGAGTGCCGATCTTGTAAGCATAGATTTTCTCATTGAGTATGGATGCCCACCCCTCTGATGAACCTAGGAGGAAAAGAAAAAACATTGCAGAGGCTGAAAATATGTAGAATACATGGGACTGATAAGGAGAAAGCCAATCATGAAGATTGAGCTGTTTACACATTGTACCTTGGAGATGAAAATGAAATGGCGTATGGCTTTTAGTGCCGGGAGTGTCCGAGGACAAGTTCGGCTCGCCAGGTGCAGGTCTTTTGATTTGACACCCGTAGGTGACCTGCGCGTCGTGATGAGGATGAAATGATGATGAAGACGACACATACACCCAGTCCCCGTGCCAGGGAAATTAACCAATTAAGGTTAAAATTCCCGACCCTGCCGGGAATCGAACCCGGGACCCCTGTGGCCAAAGGCCAGCACGCTAACCATTTAGCCATGAAGCCGGACACCTTGGAGATGAATGTAGAAAACAGAATACGAGCTGCTCACTGTGTTTTTGGATGTCTTTCCCGCAAAGTCTTTTCTAATAAAGATCTAAAAATATCCACTAAACTGATGGTGTACCAAACTGTTGTTGTCTGCACATTACTGTATGGATGTGAAACATGGACTCTATACTGCTGTGACATCAAGAAACTGGAACGTTTTCACCAGCAGAAGCTTAGGATCATCATGAATATCAAATGGTAGGATTATGTAACCAATGTTGCAGTTTTTGAAAGGGCACAAATGAACAATATGGAAGCCTCCATCATCAATCATCAGCTTAATGGATTAGACATGTCCAACGCCTGAGTGACAATAGACTACGTCGGCAGTTACTGTATACTGAACTCAGTTCTGGCAGGAGGACTTGAGGTACCCCTCTCAAACGCTACAAAAATCAGCTCATATAGACCATGAAGATCACAAACATCGACCCCAGTACTTGGCAAACACTTGCTGAAGATCGCCCTCACTCGCGTGCAACCTCATCCACTGCTGTCCAGCAGTTTGGAACAGAGTGTTGAAGAGTGCAAACAGAAGCTCATCTTAGAAGAAAACTCAGACAAACCCAACTGCGTCCACCCTCCTCTCTCAGGTGTACCAAATGTGGTTGCATGTTCTACGCAAGGATTGGCCCATCAACGTCATCTGCACAAAGCAGACTAAACAAGAACTGCAGGTGAAAAACATATGCTTGGATAAGAGTAAGGGCTGATGATGACAACTCTTTACCTTACATCTTCATGTTTACACTGTTGCTCTTTTCTCTTACTTCCTCTTCCCATAGTGTTTACCCATGTCTATTTTCCTATTTTAGCATAATTTATTTATAGTGGCTGACAAAATAAACAATATTTTTGGTTTCTTGGTGAAGGAATGAAGATCTGCTCTTTCAAGAGTGTTTTTATATCAATTATTGTGAGCTCAATCAACATCATGATTAGATTTCTAGATATATGCTTCAATGTTACCTCCATCAGATAGGCTGACATCAGGAAGGGTATCTGGTCATAAATTCTTGCTGTGAAGATTCATCTCACTTCATACCCGACCCCATAGACAATGGGACAAGGGTCGGACATTCATAGACCCACCTCTTTCAGATACCTTCGCAGTCAAGCACCTGTTTCAAGTAAAGAATGTCGATAATCCCATTGTTTTGCCCTTTGAAATATCAAACAGCAACCACTGTTTATAAAACTATTGTCATTCACATTTCTTGATTTAATTACAGTTGTCTTGGTTGCTACATTATGATTTGAATGAGCATGGAGGACTGAATTGTTTCTGGTTGTACTTAAATTAATTATACTTTCAGGTATCTAATGGCCTTGATGAAGGAAATACAGTTCACCTTATGATATCAGCAGAATCCAGTCCCATTATGGTACCAGACTCTGCAGGACAGAAGAAACCTGAGACATTTGAAAATAAAACTGATGCTGGTCAAATTCCAGGAGCCGAGTGTGATGGAGAATATGAGTGTGAATATTGCAAGAAGAGATTTAGTGCTCCTTCACAGTTATCAGGTTAAATAATAATTTAATTTATTTGAGTTTGATATTTTGTTATAGGCATTAAAACTGTGATAATACAATGTGGTCCATACTTATGTATATGATATTTCACAGGCTGTAGCATTCAAACTCTCAGGCAAATAGTATTGCAATGGCACCACTTTATGGCCTGAGAGGGGGAGTAACAGTGTGCTGGACCAGGCAATACAGAATTGTATATCAGTTGTCCTGTGTACGCTATGTGCACTTATACTGTATTCCACTACGGAGGATGACAAATGAGTTTGCTAGCAGTGGCTCTAATCTGTGAACAGTTACAAAAATAAACACAAAATTAAACATCACTGATAGTGTTTTGAGAGAAAAAGGAGCAGATAGGCCCTGGAGTGTTCATAACAATGCAGGCTTAACGTTTATGGTAAATGCCATTCCAAGTTCCCCTGAAAAACTTCATTCACAATGCCTATTTTTCCCCCTGAGATCAGAAAATTTCTTACTTAAAACTGCAGAGAATAATGCAGGACCCAAATTTAAAGCAGCCATACCAAACAGTGCTTGGATGATACTATCCTGCAACGCTGAATTGACCAACTCTGGGTCTTTGTAATGGCCTTCTCGGTCTCCTGATTTGACTTCACCAGATATTTTCCTATGAGGTCATTTTTAAAGACAAGATGTTTCAACATTGCACCCACAGTGTGGATGAGCTGTGTGCAACTATCGCAGAAGAACTTCTGAGGGTACCAGTATAGCTGTATCAAATTGTCTGTGATAATATTGCTCTTCGTTTTCAGGCACGTATCAGTCTGAATGGCACATTGGTGGAGCATGCCATAGAGAACAAAGCGTTAAAGAACTTTTGAAGTTCATGTTTAAGGTTCATAGTGTTTGTGATCGTGTATGTTAATTGATGATGTAGTTTTTTGACAATAATGCTTTCTCCATCATCTACAACTGCCAAAATGCAAGTCTTGAAGAAACATCTTCTGGGTGACTTACACATTAATTTCAATGTTCCTTTCATGCTCACATTAGCTAAATACCTTCAGCACTCTTGGTAGTGAAACCAAGAACTCTTTAGATTATAATGCAGAGAGAATTTTATCAAATGAATGCCTGATGTATTCATTTAGATTCTTTCACACATTGACATGAACAACATGTTATGGATTTTCCCTCTTTCCAAAATTCACCAACTCTGTTGGGATCAGTCTAAAATGACAATAGTCTGGTTCACCATCAATTTGGTATGTATTTTTCTTCTTAAAATCAAGAGTAAGAACACAGAATTATGTGATGACAGGAACTGCAGACGAGAAATGTACACTTGGATGTGAACATCAACAACGATGGGTAATAATCATATGGCATCATCTTTCTTGTGCAGGCATTTTGATTTGACACTATTTAGGCTGCCTGCTTATCAGTTTTGAAGTTCATTTTACTCTTACATGACAGTGAAATGTATCTATCTTGGGCTGAGTTTTAATTCATTTTGCCAAGTAAATACTAAATGTGTTACGAAAGATATTTTACATGCAGACTTTCTATGGCATGAACATTTTCTGACTTGCAAAAATCCTACTACATGCTCTGGGTTTGAACCCATGAGTTTGGAATCCAGAGACTGATACGTATTGCTGATCCACAGAAAGAGTTATTTAGAAAACAAATATTAATGAATATGCTGAAAAGAATGCACCCTTTATGTTTCAGATGACCAAAGTATAGTGAAAACACCACAATATGAACTTTAAAATAAGCAAAAGTATAAATATTTGAGGTGAAATGAACAAACAAATACAAAAATTATATGTAAGCTGCTTAAAAATTTGATGTTTCCAAGTGTAATATTCAGCATTGATTAAAATATAAAGATAAGTATACATACTTCTATACTTTCCATTCCCTAGCAGTTGATGACGGCGGTGATGATGATGATGATGATGATGATGGTGGTGGTTTTATGTCCCACTAATTACTTGTATATTTTTGGAGACTAAGGTATCCCTTATGAGTTCTTCTATGTGCCAGAAAATTTACTGACATGTGGCTGACGTATTTGAACACCTTCATTTACCACCAGACTGAGTCGGAATTGAATTGTTATAATTGCCTCTGTCAGCAATGTGTTTATTTGACACGTTTTCTGGATGGGGACCCTTCTTCTTCTTCTTCTTCTTCTTCTTCTTCTTCTTCTTCTCCTTCTTCTTCGTATTCTTCTCCTTCTTCTTCGTATTCTTCTTCTTCTTCTTCTTCTGCTGCTGCTGCTGCTTCATGTGCCATGTCCTCACAGAACATGCAATCAGTAGCATGATCTGTGGTTTGTTCATAGCTGTTCTGAACAGAGTAAGCTTTGTCACCCCAAACCACTGGCTCAAGTTGCTGAGCGACGATGTCCTACTTCTCCCTGGACCACTTTTTCCGTTAATTTTCCCTTGGAGTATTACTTGCAGAAGATGATATTTACTGTTCCGCATCATATGACCTTCTCTTGATGGTAGTGAGAATTTCTGGTTCTTTGTTCATACAGTGCAAAACTTCTATATTGGTCCAAAGTATTTTCAGCATCCTTTGGCACGTCCACATTTCAAATGCTTGCAACTTCTTGTACATGGTCTCAGTTAGCTGTATGACATAATGCTGAACACGTAGCACCGGAGTAGTCATGTCTGTAGTGTCACAATTTGTCACACAGGTTGCATTACAACCATTGCAAGAATCTCTTTTAACTTTCTTACTTTTGAGCCTAATATGATACTGTTGTCATGAACTAGACTTTTGTTGCCTTTCTGTGAATTTATTATATAAGCTGTCATATCATTCAAAATGTAATTTAGAAATTCTGAAAACAGAGGTACCTACTTCATTACTGCCACAGCAGTACTGGTATCTTCTTTCTTTATTAATCAATCAATCATTCCTCACTGATCTGCATTTAGGGCTGTTGCCCATGTGGCAGTTTCCCTACCAGTTGTTTACCTAGCCTTTTCTTAAATGATTTCAAAGATCTTGGGTGATTTTTCAAACATTTCCCATGATAAATTACCTGATCCATAATGTACTTTTTTTTCCCTCTTGAATTCCAAATTTATCTTCTTTTCATCCTTTAAAAGCTCCACTCAGTTTTATTCATCTACTAATGTCATTCTATGCCATTTCTCCATTGACAGCTCAGAACATATCACATAGTTGAGCAGCTCATCTCTTTAATGCCATGTCCTTCCAACCCAAAGTTTGCAATATATTCATAACATTACTCTTTAGCTGGAAATCACCCAGAGTAAATCATGCTGCTTTTCTTTGGACCTTTTCTAGTTCTTGTGTCAAGTAAGCCTGGTGTAAACATAATCTAATTGGGGTTTTACCTGCAATGTATATAAGTCCTCTCCTTTACACTCTTGCTACAACCCCTAAATACCCTCATAACTAGGGCTCAGATTTTTGTGACATATACTCTTGAAACATGCATGAACTTCTGCCCTAAAAATGACCAAAATATGACCTAAAACCCTTTAAATATGACCTAAAAATGAAAATGGTAAATGAAAAAAATATATTTACTTTTACAGTTAGTTACAGATGAAATAATTCATATCTCTCTTAACCTTCCTATGGGTGGGGGACGCAGACAAAGAATACACTCACGGTATCACCTTCCTGTCGTTAAGAGGCGACTGAAAGGGGCGATGAAGGGATGACGAAATTAGTACCATTACATGAGGACCGTCATGGGTCGACGTTACTTGCAATTAGTACCACCATGTGAGGAACACTATGGGTCTGGGCGTTGCCTGTGGTTAATACCATCTTGTATATCCCACCGAGGCGGAGGGGGGGCACTCGTCTGCACAGACTTATGTCCATGCAAGAAAAAGTGCTGTACGCTGCGCTGAAATCTATCGGTTCCCCTGTGTTCAGAATGGGTCTGCGTTACCTAGGAGTAGCACCACTATATGAAGAACACCATGGGTCTACGTTGCCTCTGATTAGTACCACTATGTGAGGAACACCATGGGTTTGGCTGTTGCCCGTGATTACCACTATGTGAGGAACACCATGGGTCTGCGTTGCCTGAGAGTGGTACCATTATGTGAGAAACATCATGGGTCTGTGTTGCCTATGGGCGGTACCATAATGTGTGATATGCCATGCTTTTGCGTTTCCTATGATTATTACCTCAGGTGAGCAGCACCAAGAGTATACGTGGCCTGTGATTAGTTCGACTATGTGAGGAACACTACGGGAATACCGGCGCCCCTGATTAGTCCGCTATGTGAGGAACATAATGGGTCTGCGTTGCTTGCAAGTGGTGCCCTTATGTGAGCAACACCATGGGTCTGCGTTACTGCAAGTGGTGCCATTATGTGTGACATACCTTGGGTCTGCATTACCTGTGATTAATATCACCATGTGAGGAATACAGTGAGTCTACGTTACCTGTGATTAGTACCACTGTATGAGGAACATCATGGTTTTGTTTTACCAGTGATTAGTATGTATTATGAGGGGCCGGTGACTTGGATTTTGGACTTCTTTTTAACATATTGGATACGGCCTTTTTTGAACATGCTATCCTCCAGAAATCACAGGATTCTTAACATTTTAAATGTTTTTTTTCAAGGTTAGGTAAAGCGATGGTTGTAAAAACTGTTGGAATATCTAGAAAGACCTGACTTTCCTCTTCACAAAAATAAGTTTTAATTATTATAATAGGGCAGCAGTTTATTTTGTATATACCATATTTACCGGAATAATCCCCGCCGTCAAATAATGCCCGCACCCTCATTTTAGGAAAGCTCTTTGTGAAAAAAAATTAAATGAACTAAAATTCCTTCCATTGAAAGATTAACGTAGGCATAAACAAACATTTCGTATCACTCCGCGAGGTCCACGTGGTCTTTACGCAAATATGAACATGTAAATTTACGGATATAGCTGCTTTGCCTAAGATGATAAAAATACATTATCACTGCTATGAAATATATTTTCCATGAAAATGAGCAGGTAGGCCTACTTATGTGAGAGGTATTTCATTAATCTGAACTTGCAATAGGCTCGATTCCCTGTAGATGTGAAGATTCATTGTCTCTTGCTAGTTAGTTGCTTTACGTCGCACCGACTCAGATAGGTCTTATGGCGACGGTGGGACAGGGAAGGGCTAGGAGTGGGAAGGAAGCGGCCGTGGCCTTAATTAAGGTACAGCCCCAGAATTTGCCTGGTGTGAAAATGGGAAACCATCACTAGAATCCTCTCCTAAATTACTTACAAGTTCGTCACACTCCACGTCTAAAACACTTCTCACACGTGGTCTCTTTTTACTGGACAGTAACACGACGGGTGGTGGATAATTCTTTTCGTGCAATGTAAACACTTGAAATAGACACACCGATGAAATCTGATGTTAGTTTTGCAATACAGTAAAACCTAGTTAATTCAAAGTTTTTGTAATACAGAAACTGGACTTCCAATTACGTGATTTTGAATTACCAGCCATCTTGTAATTCAGAAATGTCAACCCTCGCCAGTTTTCGCGGATTCTGCTTTTCCGCTTACTGCCTGCTACGTGATATTGTGGCATTCCTTAAAACGCTGAATACAAAAGAATTACGATTTCACTCTATTTTCAAACATGAAACACACTATAGACACACTGAAGTGAGTGAAAGTGCGGAAAGCTACCCCTGCACGTTCCGGAAGACACGTTCTATCGTGATGCGGAGAAATTTTGAATTTAAATTACTGTGTAAAATACGGTACTATTTTTAACAAAATGTAAAGTCAGTTTAGAATTAAAAGTCTGAATTGTTTTCCTTTTAAATATGACGTGGGGACAGTTTTCTTCCATCTACGGTTGCACAAAGCATAACTGTACACTCAGCATCGAAAACTAGGTCAGCCAGGAGCGTGTTGGCAACCTTGATGCAAATAAAACCCGCACCCCAATTTCGTGCCTCAAAATTTTTTAAAAAATATGCAGGGATTATGTGCGTAAATATGGTATTTAAGAACATAGTATTTTTTTTACAAGCATTTTTTTTTTTTTTTCTGATGTTGCAATTGATACCAGTCAGTTTAATATTTGAAAATTTTGCAAATATTGAGAACAGATCAACTAAAACATACTACTGATATATACATAGTTTAGCCTACGAGGTCAATTGGCATGGGTATCATTGTTTACAAGGAGTAATTAGTTTTAGTGTGGTAGGCCTTGAAACAATCCGGCATACACAAACCGATATCACAAATGCTGCAGAACCACTGCGTTTCCCTTCTAATTCTCCTTCCATTATTCTTTTATCCTTTGTTGGAATATACTTTACAGTACCTAGATGCATACTGCTTCCCTGTAGTGGGCAAAATCCTTTCAACAAAATGCCTCCAGTCAGTCGCGCAGTAGAATTTGTGATATTACTCACGCTGGATACTGGGTTGTTAATGCCTCCCATTTCCACAAACTTATTTGCTAATTCAATCATAAAGCCCTATAAATGTGCGTTCTTTGGATTTGACTGGGTTTTCTTGTAAATTATGAAGGAATTTACAATAACGATGCAAAAGATATGGAAAAATAATTTTTCCCAGCGTTTCAGTTGATTATGTTGGAATGGATGATAACTAAGGAACTGATCCCCATGATCCACTCCAGTTTTATTTTTATTGTAATCTAATATTAGATCGGGATTTTCTTTGTTTATGTTTCCTCCCTTACATTTTACCTGTACACTTGTCGTTTTTGCCCCATGTCTTGATGAAAGACAATAATCATCCCTTGTGTCTTTTCACTTGAGTGCAAGTAAATGTTGTTTACGTCTGAATAACACTTCACCCTTTCTCAATTTCATTGTTTTGAAAATTGTCGGTAGGTTTTTCCTATTTTTTTTGAACAGTGCCAACTGCTATTGTTTTTCTGCTCCACAAATGATGAAACAATGGGACACTGGTAAAGAATCTATCCATATAAATAGTGTGACCCTTGTTTAAATAAGGACCACATAACCAATTTATTAGTTCCTGAACCATGTTATTTGTTCTCCCAGCCGACCTTGTATAAATTTTGCATTTGTATTGTAACCAGATTCTGCATCACTGACAATGTAAAACTTGATTCCATATTTGCTTAGCTTATTCTTTATGTAAACACGGAAACCTACCCGGCCTTGGAAGGGACATATGCCCTCATCAACTGTCAAATTTTCAGTGGGATAGAAATTTTCATTACATTTTCTAATAAAGTGGTCATAAATCAGTCTAATCTTATGCAGGGGGTTCATGGTTGGGTTGACCTTTTGGAACATAGGTTCGATTGTTATTCAAGTGTAAAAATGACAAAATTGCTCGAAATCTGTCCCTAGATAGGAGTGACCTCGGGAAAGGAGCTTGAAGAATCAGCTATTTTGCCCAACAATCTGCCAACTTTGACTTTACAAACAAACACATATGAATGATTATTGCAAAGAAGTGATAAATCTCCCTCAATGTACTGTAGTCCAGGAACCAAACAGAGATCTTTGCTTTATCTGTTCACTGTGATTTCTTTTCTTTTTTCTTGCATCACTTGCATAACGATTTGTTTCTGATTTTATGTCCCTAAAGATATCTACGTTCAGATAATTACTAAAACATTCCCGTGCATCACTGTTATCATCCACTGGAATTCTTACTCCACCTTTTTCTTGAAATACGGGTAATTGAAGAAGATTATCGGTAGATGACTGTCTGTCATCAATAGCGGGTCTCTGAACTGCATGCTTCCTCCCTTTGTTTTGATGTTTTTCCTGCAGTTCATAACTTGATGACTGGCTTGCATCAGGTTGCTGCAGGCTGTCATCTGTACACAGCAATCAACTCAAATTATTAGGGACCCAGAATAAAACTAAATTACAGAACCCACTTTGTACCTATTTGAAATTAGCTAAATAATAGGTTTACTAGCCTGAAGCGTCAGAATCATCATGGTTCCTTTGTATGAAATCATCATCGTTGTCCTCTCCATTTCAGAACCTAAATCTTCCATAAGAACATCCAATATGGATTCGTCTGAATTTTGTGCACTTGAATTAGACATAATAGCCACAAGAATAACACAAACAAGCCAGCCTCCCAAACACACTCTCTTCCTGTCCGCACGCACATACTTTCACGCTCGTTTCATTGCTGGGAGTGAGCTATGACGCAGCCACAGGCTATGTCGGAATGCAGCTGTGTAATCAATGCATTGAAAGAAGAGCTCTTAACTTCCGCTCATAACTAGTAACCTGTATGCTCACTAGAAGCATCAGACAGTATCTTGGTGAAGTCAGAGCTCGCTGAAACAGCGGCTTCTCTTTCTAGCCACAGTAAAAACATATGCTCATAGATTCTCCGAGCACCTACAGTAGCAATGAAATCACGAGACCGTAGAAACTACTGGCGGCGTCTCCAGTGTGTTAAACAAGCATCATCTCAGAAAAGAAAGCACTGTGAATTGGATCCACTGATTGTCATTTTTCATCATAATTTGTTTTATATTTTAGTTAGTGGATACATTTCAAGTTTTAATTATCGTTTCATTTTGTTGCACCTCATACCATTAGGGGCTGATGACCTAGCTGTTAGGCCCCTTCAGCAGCCCTGAAGATGGTTTTTTCTGGTTTCCCATTTTCACACCAGGCTTGGGCTGTACCAAAGGCAACGGGAAGGACAGGCCATGGCCCGGTAAAATCACGTGATTAGGCCAGTTCGAGGACTGGCGAAGTAAAGCCAGTTAGCACATGTGTTCTTGCAGTGTTATTGCTAGTTTATTGTGAATTATGGACATAAGTTGCAGAGATTGTGTGTTTATGTGGAATATGTTGGTGTTGTACGACAGTTCTTTACATCGATAGTATTGTGCATGGAAGTGTGAGTAAATATTTTTCAACAAAAGTGTGTATGTAACCTCAACATTCTCTTCATTCTGGAGTGTTAAGCTGCAATACACAAATTCCTAGAAAAGTTGGATAAACTACAACTTCAGTCCTGTGGATTTAGAGGTAATACATTAATATCCTATTTATTTACAGATTAGCACAAGCAAGGAAGAGCTTTCTTAAGAAATTTGCTCACTTCAAACATTGATATAGGAATTAGAAAGATGATTTTGAAGACTTTCGTGTGGAGCGTGGCATTGTATTGAAGTGAAACATGGACGATAACTAGCTCAGAAAGAAAGAGAATAGAAGCTTTTGAAATGTGGTGTTACAAAAGGATGCTGAAGGTGAGATGGATAGATCGGATCACAAATGAAGAGATACTGAATCGAATTGGCGAGAGGAGATTGATTTGGCTAAATTTGACGAGAAGAAGAGATAGAATGATAGGACCCATCTTAAGACACCCAGGACTTGTTCAGCTGGTTTTTGAAGGAAGCGTTGGTGGTAGGAACGGTAGGGGTAGTCCAAGATACGAATATGACAAGCAGATTAGAGCAGATGTAGGATGCAATAGTTACGTAGAAATGAAAAGGTTAACAAGGGATAGGGTGGCATTGAGAGCTGCACCAAACCAGTCTATGGACTGATGACTCAAACAACAACATGTGAAAACTTGAAAATACCTCATCGCTGTAGTGTCTTCGGCTGTCAGTCGAATTATGACACAGAAACTGATAAATCATTGACCTTTTCTTTACCAACGGATGAAAGCCAGCTTAAGCTATGTTTTCATCACATTCTGACAGATTTTTCTAAACTGAAAAACCCAATAGTAAGTTGTGCATAAAACATTTTGATGAGCCATACATAATTCAAGTTGATAGGGGTACAGTTAAGGAAGAATTGAAAGAGTTTGCTAGAATAATTCTAAAACTTACCGAAAATACTGTGCAACTATTTTTATGAATACACCTTCAAATTGTTCAAACTCCTAAAGTGCGCGGCTGTGAGCTTGCATCCTGGAGATAGGGGGTTCGAATTCCACTGTCGGCAGCCCTGAAGATGGTTTTCCATGGTTTCCCATTTTCACACCAGGCAAATGCTGGGCCTGTACCTTAATTAAGGCCACGGCCGCTTCCTTCCAACTCCTAGACCATTCCTATCCCATCGTCGCCATAAGACCTATCTGTGTCGGTGCGACGTAAAGCCCCTAGCAAAAAAAAAAAGAACAAACTCCTAAAGTAAGATGCCTTTCTGATGTAGAAGAGGATAATCTTTGAACAGCTATTCAGGATAGTATCGAATCCAATAAAATATACCTTGCAGAGGATGCCATGAAGTGTCTGAACGACATTAGTTTTTTTTTTCTTCTAGAAACCCGACAAGTTTATTCCTAGAAATAGACTATGATTAAGCATGAGTAAAAGCTACTTATTTCTTTATAGGGGAATGCCTTGTTTTACTTCCTTTATCACTATACTTGAATATTTGATATTCATTGTAAACATAAAGGACCCCAATTATAATGAGAATGAACAGTTAAAAATATATTGTTGAACAACTTAATGTGTCACAGACCTCAGCAAATAACAGACAGTATGGCAACAGTACCTTGATAGTAGCATCTTGTTTATTTATTTATTCATTTATTTATTTATACATTGTTTGGAAATGTAATTGAATGTTTTTACCACATTCTTATACCTAACAAAAATTTATTTGTAATTATCAGCTAGTCAGCTCATCACTACAAAGCATTTCCTACTTGGAAGGCAGGGTTAAACATTTGTAATGGATGTTATTCCTTTTAACACCTTGAACATATTGACTTACTAGCTGATATACTCTTGCTTCGCTATGGAATTCTACATTGTATACAGAATTCTAGGTTAAGTAGTGTACACATTGTGGGTAAGATTGTATTAAATTGCATAGTTCTTAATGTTACCCCAGAAACGCAACTGAGAAGTCACCATACATCATTTCTCATGTGAAGACCGGGTTAAGGAATTTTAAATGTAATGGCAGACACTCACTCTCCATCTGCCTTTATACATCCTCAGAAAGACTGTATTTGTGATTTTCCCAACTGAAATCAAAATAGGTCATTACAATGTCAGTAGGAATGTCGCGATTAAAAGCAATTCCATAGCCATTACCACCATGGCAGCTTTAGCTATCCTTGGTGTGACCAACATGCCCATTAAGATCACAACAAAGAAGTGCAAACTCTCGAAGACTCACTGAAATATGATGTTGTAGTTCCTGTCAAAACTGTTCCTTTTCTGAGTATCACAGCCAGAGTATGGCGCATATGCAGAGAAGACATGGAGTGGAGAGGATGCTGTGTCAATTGTACTTGACATAAGACAGTTGGAATAGCACTGAACCTCAGCAACTCAATCTTGCAGGCTGATGCGAACGATGATAGCAAAACCATTCGTGTTAGATGTACCATGGTTTATAGTTTATAGCCACCTCCAATGTCATGAGATTTCTGGCCTTTCCAATGCTTTTCTTGCACACATGCAATGTTCACTTTCCGTTCTTTTAGCATCGCTGCAAATTTGCAGCTGCGTCAAGTAAGAGTCCCAATATTGAGCATAGCGATGTTTGCATTGGGCTAGCTTCTTTAGCTGGTTCCGCCCTTGAACCAGTAGACCTGTCCATTTGTTGTGGTGGTCAGGTGAGGCTGACACGTGACGCTTCCGGGGGATACCCTAGCATTATTCGACAAAACTCACATAGACTTGATCTATTGATTCGCAACAGAGATGCTGACCGGCTTGTCGCCATAGCCTGGCATCATGCATTTTAGGGCTGCTGCCAGCAGGAATTTAGGCCGCTCCCAACATGGAGAACAGACACTACATCTGATATATTACAAGATATATGCCTGTAAGTTATGAACATATACCTTTTACTCTTAATAATCCCGAGTACTAGGATACCACTTCCACAAGCTGCACTGTTCTGAATTCAACCTTTACCGCTGTTGTTACCGTTGTGGACTCCACTCATAACCCTGAACTGGGGCTGTCCATATTTATGACCCCTGGAGAGAGGGTGTCCCAGTATTGTAAAGCCCCCAGGAGTAGGGCTGCCTGTTGGTCCACCGGTTCATTTCTGTAGCCCCATCTGCCACCTGGAGACATGCTCCCTAGGGTTTGACAGGCTCTCCTTTTATCAGGTATGATAGCAAACTTTTCCTAAATAACTTAGAAAACAATTTCTTAACCAATGAGCATTCTAAAGGAATCTTACACTGGAGTAGATATGTAGATAATTTAATATGTTTATATGATAATGATGTCACAAACGCACAATAGTTATTAAACACACTGGATTCCTTACACCAGTCAGTCAAATTCACAATGGACGGAGCAAGTGGCCGTGCAGTTAGGGTCGCGTGCTATCAGCTTGCATTCTGGAGATAGTTGGTTCGAATCCTGCTGTCCGCAGCCCTGAATATGGTTTTCTGTGATTTCTCATTTTCACATCAGGCAACTGCTGGGGCTGTACCTGAATTAAGGCCACGGCCGCTTCCTTCCCACTTCTAGCCCTTTCCTGTCTTGTCATCACCATAAGACCTATCTATGTTGGTGAGACATAAATAAGCTTTAAAAAATCGCAATGGAACCAGAAAATAACAAGAAAATAAATTTTTAGACATCACAATCGGTAGGAATAATAACAATCTGTCATGCAATATACATTCAAACCTCTCTTCTGTAGACACCGTTAGTTCATGGAAAGATGCCCATTATGAGAGGCGTCCACTAAAACAAGTTTGTAAAAATTAATCAAACATTTTAATGGCAAAGAACATCCACCTTAAATATAAGCATCCATCTTTATTTTGATTGTTCTCAATCATTTCTAACTAAATATTTCCTAGGAGATAGTACAAGTCATTTTACAGCCTTTACATTCATTACAGCTTCAGGAAGTAATCATTCAGCTGGCTGTACAAATTTAGCACATTTTTCTTTATTGCGATGTTCTCGAAAAGGGAATACCAACCCAGCATGACACACAAATTCTGTATTCAATTAACCTCAACTTTCAGGTTTTTTTGCGATTTCTCACACTTTCTTGTAACACTGGCCCACTCACTCATAGTTTCTTTGCTCGAACACATTTGAACCACTCATATACCACAATGTTTACTTGTGCGAAAACTTACTCCCACTTTCTTTTCATTCCTTGATTCCTATTTTCCTCCCATTCACTTAAAATGTCAGTTTTATTCTTCACAATCTCCTGCAGTTTAAATTTTCAGCGAGCTTTTCTCACTGAAAGTCCTTTTGCACTACATTTTTTTCTTGCCTCGAGATCTGAACACTCATCCCTCCTACTCATGTTTACTGGACAGTTGAAATGGTATGCTATTTCTGTTTCATTTCCCATTTTCACACCAGGCAAATGCTGGGGCTGTACCTTAATTAAGGCTACGGCTGCTTCCTTCCAACTCCTAGGCCTTTCCTATCCCGTCGTCGCCATAAGACCTATCTGTGTCGGTGCGACATAAAGCAACAAAAAAAAAAATATTTCTGTCTCAACAATCAGCACATGAAAATCTCTTTCTTGTTAAGTTGAACCAAACTGTCTGACCTCAACCTTATCAGCGACAATATGAGTTATGAATAGAATAATGCAATGCAAGATAGGCAGGAAAATTTCTCAGTAACTTGTGAGTAAACAGTCACTGGCAGCATTCTTGGATAACTAGAATAATTCTCATAATGTATTCTAATTTCAGCACAAGATGACCCTAATGAAAGAGCGCTGTACAGAACAATTAACTTATGGCTACTTCAGCATTCCTATGTACATTTCATCTCTTTTACTCTTTAGCATATAAACATTCAAAAGGAATTCCCACATGTTTGCAGAATGATACTAAGAGAAAGAATGGCATAGTCCCGTGTAAAGAGCATGTCCTATAACAGGTAAAGTGTCTGCTTAAGACAAGTGGACAAGACTAATGATTTTGTCCACTGTCCAGAATTCAAGTGTCCGCTTGACTGTCCAGAATTCAAGTGTCCGCTTGAATGAGGCTTATTTAACATGGGGGAAATATACCATTCACTAGTGTAAATTTAATGAAATTCAATATTTTTTTATTTCTGCAGCCGTATGATTTAAAGAAATGAAAATTTGCTGGTTTAATGTTTAATACTAACATATTGTTAAGACATTCTCAATTATTTTTTTTAAGTTATCCATTGGTCATCAGTACATTGTAAAATGTTCTGGTGTAATTTGTGCAGTCATGCAGCGTTTACACAATAATTCCCCCCATTATTTTTTTCTTTCTTATTTTGTTTTCCTTGTAAAACCCAAGTCTACAATGTACACTATAATCACAGATGTGGCACTGTAAATAGTGCTTATTTTCAATATTTAAATGAAAAAATATTTGAATTTTTTGAAAAAATTATTTTTATAAAGAAAATGCCATACGTTATACAAAAGATCCTAGTATATGTTGTTCATGTGATTAAAATTCATAGTCATGCAAAATTGTATTGGAGTAGCTTAAAAATTGAGAGAGTATTGAAAACACTGTGTAAGAAATGAAACTTGAGGAAATGAGTGAAAAACATATCAAAGGTTTAGATTTGCATTAAAACACCCTTGCTGCATACACAGAGTGCTCTTTCTGGCTCATTTTGGCCTCCTCTTCCAACCTTGTCTCTTTTTTGCATTTCCTTGCTTCCTTTATAGTCTCCAGAACCCTTTCATTTGCTGAAAATATGCATTTCTCATCTTCATCTTGAAGAAACTGGGAACAATATGTTTCACCCACAAGTTCTAACTGCTGCAACACTATAATTCTGGCCCTCATTCCATCGTTAAAAGTCACGGTAGCATCATTAATACTAATCTGAACAGTGTGGGTTTCCCATTTTCACACCAGGCAAATGCTGGGGCTGAACCTTAATTAAGGCCACGGCCGCTTCCTTCCCACTCCTAGTTCTTTCCTATCCCACTGTCGCCATAAGACCTATCTGCGTTGGTGCGACGTAAAGCAACTAGCAAGAAAAATCTGAACAGCTCTTCTTCCAGCAAACACTGTTTTGGGGCATATTTTCTAGATTTTAGAGTTGAACGACTCATTATTTTGTATTTTACCACAAACACATCTTATCAACAGTTCAGTTTTCACAAGATTCTTGAAAACTGGTTTGATTGTCTCCATAATGGCAGAGGCAAGATTATTTTTATGTTTATACTTGTCTGCAGTTCCTTGTACCACAGCGTGCTTGTAATGACACCAAATGTCTAGACCTTTTGCACAAAAGTAATGTTGCAGCTGATCGTCGATGGAAGCTTTGTGGAACCAAATGGGCCAGGTGGCTGTTCTTATATTATCTATAGATAAACTATTAACTTGAATGGCATTCCCAGAATAGACAGCGAGGGTGTTTCTCACAGTATCAGTCAGTCGGTTCTTGCCACCGAGTGGCTTCTTATCACTCAGCTTTTTTCCTCTCATATTCTCCTTCATTATATAAATATCTGGCCCATATGGATGGTCATCAGAAACAGCCTTGTAGCTCTTGATATCTCCATCCCCAATATAACTGACATACTATCTTAATAATTGTGTTTGGCTTCACTTCGACTGAAAATAATTTTCATACCCTCCACCTCTATGCTACCTGCACTTCCTTTGTGGTTGATGTCACAGACCTTTTCATGTGTCTCCCACAACTCTTGATAAGCTAGGGTGTCAGTCTTACCTTTCCTCTGATCGTATCATTTGCAAGATGATCACAGAACCTGTATATCTATCACTTTTCCACTTTTTGCTCCTATAACAGTGCACAGACCCTGTAGTGAACTGTGACCCCTTGTTAACCATGTGGCATCACAGCTTATAGATATCCCTTCTGCCTGTAAGACTTTCTACCTCTTCAGCTGCTTTAATTAGAGATTTTTTAGCTACTTGATTGGTGGCAGCAAGAATTCTCTGGTACACCAGTGTGTAAATAGACTTCTTTACAGGTGGTGGTAAATTCATTAGACCACAAAATATACCTAATTATGCTAAACTTTGCCCTAAACACCTCATAGCATATATTATACACCTGTTTATGGAATAAATCTGTTTTTTCTCTCCTAATTTATGGCAACTGTCAAAGGAACCAATTATACTACATTTCTTGCACACTATGGTTACAATCACAACCTAAACCTGTTATTTTAAGTAGCCTACACTGAGTTATTTTCCCCACATACTACTGAAGACACTTTTCCATCTGCTTGAACATAATATTTATATTAAAAATAATATTTACATCATCTACACCACTACTGTTGTTACCACAGTCTTTGAGAAGCTTCTTGGCTGAGGCACTATTTAGGGTAGGTGAATCACGAATGATATTTTGTGCAGTTGTATGCCTATTTCTGCGGAAAGTCACTTTCTTTGGCCTATAGACTGCTTTGTGTTTACCCATTTCTAAGTTCTGAGCATAACCTCTTGCAAAAACTGTACTAAAACACAGACAAACTATTATTTTTCCTCATAAGATAACGTGCTCTGTTACCATAGAAACCGAGCTATATTTGTAAACAAAAACATCATGTGACTTCCTGTTCCTCAGATACAAAGAGAAATGTAATATGCTGCATACCTGAGAGAGTTTGTAGTGCCAATTCTTAAAAGGAGTGAATTGTTTTTTGTTTTTTGTTTTTTGCTAGGGGCTTTACGTCGCACCGACACAGATAGGTCTTATGGCGACGATGGGATAGGAAAGGCCTAGGAGTTGAAAGGAAGCGGCCATGGCCTTAATTAAGGTACAGCCCCAGCATTTGCCTGGTGTGAAAATGGGAAACCACGGAAAACCATCTTCAGGGCTGCCGATAGTGGGATTCGAACCTACTATCTCCCGGATGCAAGCTCACAGCCGTGCACCTCTACGTGCACGGCCAACTCGCCCGGTGAGTGAAATAATTCAAACAAAGGTGGCGCTAATAACAGTCCTTCAGATCAGCTGACACGTATTTATATTTTTCATTGTATCTCCGAAACTATTACCAATATATTAACAATTCTTTCACCACTGAGAAGAGCAAAGTCTATTAATCATTTTAGTACCTGCAAAATAAAGTGTATTTTTTTTTACTTACTTACCCACTTAGTAAAATAAAATCGGTTTTGTGAAAAAATGTCTTTATAGGGAGGTGTCCGTTAGGGCAGGATTGGCTGTGTACTGAAAACACACTGAAGCTTCACACACAATAGACAGTGAATCCAACCACCCATACACACACACAGATTAGCAGGACTGAATACAATGGTACACAGAGCAATTTCCATACCAGTGAGCACAGCAGATTTCATTGATGTAATACAAACAATAAAACAAATTGCGAATTATAACAACCACCCTCCTGAAACAGTAGATAAATACATTGCCCTCAACTATGTGAATAAGAAATACATACGAAATAACTAATATTAAAAAAAAAAAACAAGATCTGCAAGTAGCTTTAAAGATGAGCAACAAACACACTGTAAAAGACACATCAGCAAATGCAACTTGAGAAAACAAAAAAGTATCTTTTCTCCAAATCAGGAGATTATGAACTTGAATGTCTAGAACCAAAAAGCACTGCCACATATATGGCAAACAGCCTTCAGAGAGCACATATACGACAACTCTCACTATTTCACAGACATCAACACAGTTGTAAAAAATTTACAGTTGCAATAGGAATTAGCACACGGTTGATTGTACATGGTAGAATTTTTCTGTGATTATGATAAGGAATTCAGATGTTGAATCCATGGGAATACTGGAAAGCCATGGAGTCAGCAGCACATGAAGTTGGTGACCGGGATAAGATGAACCACCTATTATGGTATTGCAGTAGTACATGGAGCTAAGCCTGTTGCTACAATGTTTTGTTGACTTGATCCTTTGTAAATTTATCATTTGTTTAGTCTTTTCTGCCCTTATTACAAACGTTCTTCTCTCTTCATTTTCACTTTGATTAATTACTTCTTGGCTTTGTTTGCCTGTCTTTTGTTCCATGTACATTATTTTGATTTTTTATGCAATCTTTCCTCTTGTTGGTCTGATAATCTTGCTGTTTTATGTCAGTATTTAACTCTATGCACATACTGTAACTCACTATCAAGGGAACATCAGATTTTCATGCAGTGTTGTAACCACCAAACTATTACTCCATATATATTGATTAATGGTGAGCTATGTGGTAATGTATGAAGGTACCTTTGTATCAAAGAGGATTGGGGAAATGTATTTCAGAACTTTAGGTATTTTGTGAACAAAAATAGTTTCTTGTAAGAAAGTGAAACCAAGTTTTATAAACCTTCAAGATTTCCAACAGTTTGCTTCACTTCAAACGACATAAACCCCAAAAGACTATCATGTCTAGTATTCCAGACAAAATATAAACAGGCATGTTACCGGTATATAATTAGATACATACATTATTTCAAGACTATTTTCATTTATAATTTATTTTCATTTTTTGACATGGGCTGGGATGCCTTGTGATTCCTAAGAGTAGTGTTACTTAGTTGATACTACTGTTTTAACAGACATTCTCTAAATCTTTGTCTTTGATATTCTAAAAGTGGCAAGTCCCTATGTATGGGTAGATTAGGATTCCTGGGGACCTTATGGAATTCTCTAATAAGGGCAGTAGATCTGCATAAATCAGGCGACATTATTCACGTCAGCAATGAAACCATTAAACTGGAGTAGATTTTATTATGACAGATATTATGTGCATGGTAGTGTTCAGTTGGGTGTCAGTAGGCCTTGTATGATGACTGTTCATCCAAACAGGTGCACAATACTCAGCACTTGAGCACACCAAATCCAAGGCTGAAGATCACAGGGTGGTTGCTGCAGATCCCAGTTAATTACACAAAATTTATGGAGAATGTTGTTACAAATCTGCACTTTCTGAGCTAAGTTCAGAAGGTGTTTCTTGAAGGACAGTGTTCGGTCCAAGATGACACCAGATATTTTTGGGTTCCAGTTATGATGAGGAACTCTGCCTCTGAAACTAATATTCACTTTAATGTTTGCCAAATTATTATTCAGATGAAAGCAAGACACCCTGAGGAGTGCGACAGGCTTCGGCAGCCGGCACAATTCCTATCCTCACCACTAGATGGGGGCTTCATTCATTCCATTCCTGACCCGGTCGAATGACTGGAAACAGGCTGTGGATTTTCATATTTTCATGAAAGCAAGACTCATCTGTTTTGTTCACACTGGGTTGAAGTAATCAGATTTCGAAGCAAGTCTCCAGCATAGACAAGTCCTTGGTCAGCATCTTTTCTGTCCTCCCCAGTTGCTTGTGTTGTACGGTTAGAGCCAGATCATACTTTTAAATCTTAAGAGGCTACAATCACATCATTCAGCTCTGTATTATGCTGCTGATATGGTTGCCAGGGGTTTTAAATCTCTTGAAGAATGGAAAGGTCAATGGGAAGCAGTAACAGATGTCCACATGCATTACGTCTTCCCAGGTGCTAAACTTGCAAGTGGATTTCAGCTACTGTGCAAGACCTTGTCTACCCTGAACAGAATCAGAACGGTCCATGAGAGGTGCAAAGATATACTACACAAGTGGAACAAGCTACCTACTTCAGACTGTGACTGCAGAGATCCACACAAAACCATTCACCACATTGTCAGTGACTGCAAGATTTGGGCCTAACATGGTAGTGAAGATGATTTTCTGGTGGCAACTCCAGAGGCTGTGCTGTGGATTGAGGGACTGGACATTCAGTTGTAAAGCACATTTAACCCTGCTGAGTTCACTGTTTCTCAGTTATAAATATGTATATATTTGTTTGCATTTGTTGTTAAAGTGTGTATTAGACATATGCAAATTTATAATAATAATAATAATAATAATAATAATAATAATAATAATAATAATAATAATAATAATAATAATAATGATAATGATAATAATAATAATAATAATAATGATAATGATAATAATAATAATAATAATAATTGCTATTCTCTTCTTTAAAGGCATTTTTTATATTTGATCATGTGATTTTCTTGTGAGATTTGTAAATTTATTAAATCCTTTTTTTATTACAGCTCATATATGGACTCACACGAAGCCATATGTCTGTCTCACCTGTGGGTCACGGTTCTCATCAAAGGGGAATTTAGTAGGTGGGTTTTTGGCCTCTGAGGCAATTTATAACTTAACCCATTTGCCTTGAACGATGAGGCAGGTCCCTTGCTTCTTCCTTGGCTTTCAACTTAGATGATGGGTCTCGCTTGCCAAGCACAGGGTGTTACATTTCTGCTTGTAGTTTGGCTACCCCTGCAGTTACTTCCAATGTTTCAGGTTCTATGGACAGCTAAGGAATGCAGCTGTTCTACCCTCATGTTTATTACAGCCTGTACCACTATGTGTTGTTTACTTGAAGTGTTAGCAGTAATATTCTGTAAGTTTGCATGCCTTCCAGTTCTCTAAGGCTTGAATATTACCGCATTCAGAGTCTGCTTGCAAGTGCTTTGGATAGTGGATGGGAAGTAAATGAAAGTGATAATGAAGAGCGTGTGTGTGTTGATGATGTTGACGATGATGATAATAATAATAATAATAATAATAATAATAATAATAATTGAGATTGACAGTGCATCGTCTGAAAGTGATAATGAGATTGTTGATTTAGCCCAGCCAAAATGAAAATGTATGAGAAAAGATGAAGGTGACTGGAAGTGGATGGCAGAGGAAAACAGCCCAATTGCTTGTTTATTCACTGGAAACTGTGCAGTGTCTGAAATATTTCATAATCAGTATATGAGTTGTCCTCTGTGAGAGTCAGTATTTTTGGATCATATCTTTTCAGTAGTCACCTGCGAAATGAATTATTATATTGGGAAATGGTTGCCTGACCACAACTCAAAAAGATGGATTAGTTTAGGTGGTTCGACTAACGAGTATGAGAAAAGGCTTAGTTAACCATTTGCATTCTAATTCCACTGGATTGAAAGCTCCATTTTCAATTGTACTGTGGTACAGGTAAATGCCACTTCATATCCAAAACATTTTGAAGTTTTATCACACCAAATCATAATTCTGAAGCATTATTAGTGCTGAGTACAAATCCTCTGCATGTTAAATAAAAAACAGAAAATATATTCCTAATGCATGATAATCTGTGAAGTTTTGTTTTAATGTGTTCCTTAGTATAGAGGATGGTTGCCTGGTTGTACTTCCTCTTAAAACAATAATCACCACCACCACCTGTGCTGTAGCACAGTGCAGAGTCTTACACACACTGGGTAGGAGATTTTAATCTTTCTTCTGAGTAAGCCCGTTGGCCTTTTTAAAATGAGTTGAATGGGTGAATATCTTGTGTTCCAAGTCCTAATGATATTCCATTCAGAACTTCCTCTTAATTTTTGAAATTTTTAAAACTCTCATCATTCTATCTAATGCATGCAGAATATATAAAGGAAGTGAATTTTAACATTTTATGCACAAATTATTGCATGTGTAATTGAGACGTGATTAATTGCTGATTGCTGTTCTTTGTGAGTTGTAATATCCTGAGTGTACTTACATTAGGAATACTGTCCAGAAGTCATGAGTCAGAATCCACTCATCTTTGTACTCCTGTTATCCTAGCAAATTTAATTGGAGTGAACTCCTCTTAATTCACAAGTACCTTATCCTAAAACACCTTTGTTTATTACAATTAACTGTGTGACTGTGAGGGGCTTTATTGGAAAGTGAAGTGTGAACAGCTATTCTGTACCACTCTGCAAGCATGTTGCTCTGAGAATGATCAGTTATACTTCAGGACATTTAATAAACATTTTTGTTGTATATGCTTCCAGTCCACAGTCGGCGGCACACAGGAGAGAAGCCATTTCCCTGTTCAATGTGTGGTGCTCGGTTCAGCACACATGGCAACCTTGCACGACATCGTAAATCTCATAGTGGGGAGAAGCCATGGAAGTGTCAGGAATGTGACTCATGCTTTGTTGAGCACAAATCTCTCAAGGTTCATATGCGCCGGCACACTGGAGAACGACCATATATGTTAGTATCCTTGTTGCTTTGTTCTTGTCTTCTTTAGTGAATCTTTGAAGCATGTACGGGCAAACTCCAAACCACTTCATAAGCAACTTGCAAAGAATGAACCAGTAGATATGGGCACAATTCTTAGACAAATATGGATTTCAGTTTATATTTACTTTAGGCTACAGTAAACAACCATGAAATTAAATGAATTTTCCTTTTCTATTTATTTTACTTTTGCACAGCACCAGCAGATATTCACAAATCAAATGTGATCTGTATTTTGAAATGGAATAGTTCATTTGTAAAAACAGTTGCTCACGCAAATAATTAGAAGCTAAAATTTTATAGCAAATAATTTTAATTTCACGTGTTAAGCAGGTTTCATGTTGTGGGTTACTGTAGTCACGTCCTAGTTTGTGACCCATGGGCACCGTCTGAGTGGCCTAGTAAGTGGTCCTGATAGTCGGGATACCAGTTGCTACGAATGGAAGTGGGCATCTCGGACATATTCTGAGTCATGGCCCTCCTTGAGCTCAGGTGGCTAGTACTGTACAATCAACCGTGGTCCCTAACCCGTTAGAGGAGAGATCCTCACTTGAACTATGTGTAAGTAGGGTAGCATCCTGCTTCATGAATTTACCTATCTCAGAACATTTTAAGCACGCCTCAGACCTATGGGAGTAACGAAGTCCCACTCCCATTTGACAGGCAAGGGACTCGTTGGAAACAACATGGTGAACAAAATGGAATTCAATGGGGAGCTGTCAATATTAATGAGCCTTATGGAAGAAAGAAAGTAGAACTGACTGAGTCAGCAAAGAAGATGCATCTGGATGTGCTAGGAGTAAATGCTATTTGGGTAAGGGGAAATAACGAAGAAGAGATAGTAGATAATAAAGTGTACTTGACAGGTGTTTAAAAGGGAAGGGCAGAGTGTGGGGTAAGCTGTTCATCACGAATACTATTGCACGTAACATAGTTCCTGTTAGGCATGTATATAAGCGAATGATGTGGGTAGATTTGGCAGTTGGAGGAATTAGGATGGGAATTGTCTCAGTGTATTCAGCATGTGAGGGTGCAGATGAGGATGAATTTGACAAGTTTTATGAGACATTGAGTGACATCGTAATCAGGGTCAACAGTAAGGACAAAATATTGCTAATGGGCGATTTCAATGCGAGAGTCGGAAATGGAACTGAAGGATACAAAAGGGTTATAGGTGAATGTGGGGAAGATATGCGAGCTAAAGGGAATGGGAAGCGTGTGCTGGACTTCTGTGCTAGTATGGGTTTAGCAGTTACGAATACATTCTTTATGCATAAGGCTACACATGGGAGGCTAAGGGTACCAGATCCATAATAGACTACATCATAACCGTCTTCGAATTCAGGAAAGCCGGGCTGAGTGGTTCAGACGGTTAAGGCGCTGGCCTTCTAACCCCAACTTGGCAGGTTCGATCCTGGCTCAGTCCGGTGGTATTTGAAGGTGCTCAAATATGACAGCCCCGTGTCGGTAGATTTACTGGCACGTAAAAGAACTCCTGCGGGACTAAATTCCGGCACCTTGGCGTCTCCGAAGACCGTAAAAGTAGTTAGTTGGACGTAAAGCAAATAGCATTAGTATTATTATTATTATTATTATTATTATTATTATTATTATTATTATTATTATTATTATTGAATTCAGGAAATCTGTTAGGGATGTACAGGCTTTTTTTAGGCATTTATCAATGATATAGCCCACTATATGATCTATAGTGAACTATGTATTTCTAGGCCTATGATAGAGAAAGTGAAATCTGTCTGCAAACGAATAAGGGTAGAAAATCTCCAGGTCGAGGAAATTAGACAGAAGTACATGGATATGATTAGTCAGAAGTTCTGAACAGTGGACAGTAAGCAGGTTCAGGATATAGAAAGAGAATGGGTGGCATACAGGAATGCTGTGATGGAAACAGCAAGGGAATGCTTAAGAACAGCTGTGTTTAAAATTTTGAAAAAGTGAACATCTTGGTGGAACGATGAAATGAGAGCAGCTTGTAAACCTAAAAAGATCGCTTATCAGAAACGGCTGCAAACAAGGGCTGATGCAGACAGGAAATTGTACATAGATGAAAGAAACAGAGTGAAACAAATAGTTGTTGAATCCAGAAAGAAGTCATGGGAAGATTTTGGTATTAACCTTGAAAGGCTAGGTCAAGCAGCAGGGAAACCTGTCTGGACAGTAAAAAAGAAAGGAAGGGAGGGGTCAAATCCACACTCAAAAGGGGAAGCCTTTTCTCGGTCATTGATGGTTTTTTTTGGGCAGGTGGAGGGAATATTTAGAAAATCTTCTCACCATAAAAAGAAATCTTCATGGTGGTGTCATGAACAACTGAGCTCATGGGGAGGAGGAAAATTGTGTTGGTGAAATTACACTTGAGGAAGTGGAAAGGATGGTAAATAAACTCCATTGTCAGAAAGCATCAGGAATAGATGAAATTAGACCTAAAATGGTGAAATATAGCGGGAGGGTAGTAAGATTAGCATGGAGTGTTGGTAAGGTACCTTCATATTGGACAAAAGCAGTAATAGCACCTATTTATAAGCAAGGGAACACGAAGGATTTTAACAACTATCGAGGTATCTCATTGATTAGTATACCAGGCAAAGTAATCACTGGCATCTTGGAAGGGAGGGTGCGATCAGTGGTTGAGAAGAAGTTGTATGAAAACCAGTGTGGTTTCATACCACAGAGGGCTGTCAGTATCAGATTTTCAGTATGTGCCAGGTAATTGAAAAATGCTACGAGAGGACTAGACATTTTTGTTTATGTTTCGCAGGTATAGAGAAAGCATATGACAGGGTACCGAGGGAAAAGATGTTCACCATACTGGGGGACTATGGGATTAAGGGTAGATTATTAAAATCAAACAAAGGCATTTGTGTTGACAGTTGGGCTGCAGTGAGAATTGAAGGTAGAATGAGTTCTTGGTTCAGGGTACTTACAGGTGTTCGACAAGACTGTAATCTTTCACCTTTGTTGTTCTTAGTTTGCATGGATCATCTGCTGAAAGGTATAAAGTGGCAGAGGGGGATTCAGTTAGGTGGAAATGAAGTAAGCAGTCTGGCCTATGCTGACGACTTGGTCTTAATGGCAGATTGTGCCTAAAGCCTGCAGTCTAATACCTTGGAACTTGAAAAATAGGTGCAATGAGTATGGTATGAAAATTAGCCCTCAAAGTCTAAATTGATGTCAGTAGGTAAGAAATTCAACAGAACTGAATGTCAGATTGGTGATACAAAGCTCGAACATATAGATAATTTCAAGTATTTAGGATGTGTGTTCTCCCAGGATGGTAATATAGTACATGAGATTGAATCAAGGTGCAGTAAAGCTAATGCAGTGAGCTCACAGTTGCGATCAACAGTATTCTGTAAGATGGAAGTCAGCTCCCGGACGAAACTCTCTTTACATCGGTCTGTTTTTAGACCAACTTTGCTTCACGGGAGCGAAAGCTGGGTGGATTCAGAATATCTTATTCATATATTAGAAGTAACAGACATGAAAGTAGCGAGAATGATTGCTGGTACAAACAGGTGGGAACAATGGCAGGAGAGTACACAGAATGAGGCGATTAAGGCTAAGTTAGGAATGAACTCGATGGATGAAGCTGTTTGCATAAACCGGCTTTGGTGGTGGGGTCATGTGTGGCGAATGGAAGAAGATAGGTTACCTAGGAGAATAATGGACTCTATTATGGAGGGTAAGAGAAGCAGAGGGAGACCAAGACGTCTATGGTTAGACTCAGTTTCTAACGATTTAAAGATAAGGGGTATAGAACCAAATGAAGCCACAGCACTAGTTGCAAATAGAGGATTGTGGCGATGTTTTGTAAATTCACAGAGGCTTGCAGACTGAATGCTGAAAGGCATAACAGTCTTTAATGATAATGTATGTAATATTATTATTATTATTATTATTATTATTATTATTATTATTATTATTATTATTATTACATTGACTGACAGTGACAACGCAACACCAAGGAGGAGTGGTTCGAAAGGGATGAAAGTTGGGGAAAAAACAGAGACGGCACGGACGAATAATTGATGTTTATTTCAAACCAATATGCAGGTTACACAATGCGCACGGCATCGACTCAGTAGGATGTAGGACCACCGCGAGCGGCGATGCACACAGAAACACGTCGAGGTACAGAGTCAATAAGAGTGCGGATGGTGTCCTGAGGGATGGTTCTCCATTCTCTGTCAACCATTTGCCACAGTTGGTCGTCCGTACGAGGCTGGGGCAGAGTTTGCAAACGGCGTCCAATGAGATCCCACACGTGTTCGATTGGTGAGAGATCCGGAGAGTACGCTGGCCATGGAAGCATCTGTACACCTCGTAGAGCCTGTTGGGAGATGCGAGCAGTGTGTGGGCGGTCATTATCCTGCTGAAACAGAGCATTGGGCAGCCCCTGAAGGTACGGGAGTGCCACCGGCCACAGCACATGCTGCACATAGCGGTGGGCATTTAACGTGCCTTGAATACGCACTAGAGGTGACGTGGAATCATACGCAATAGCGCCCCAAACCATGATGCCGCGTTGTCTAGCGGTAGGGCGCTCCACAGTTACTGCCGGATTTGACCTTTCTCCACGCCGACGCCACACTCGTCTGCGGTGACTATCACTGACAGGACAGAAGCGTGACTCATCGGAGAACACGACGTTCCGCCATTCCCTCATCCAAGTCGCTCTAGCCCGGCACCATGCCAGGCGTGCACGTCTATGCTGTGAAGTCAATGGTAGTCTTCTGAGCGGACGCCGGGAGTGCAGGCCTCCTTCAACCAATCGACGGGAAATTGTTCTGGTCGTTATTGGAACAGCCAGGGTGTCTTGCACATGCTGAAGAATGGCGGTTGACGTGGCGTGTGGGGCTGCCACCGCTTGGCGGCGGATGCGCCGATCCTCGCGTGCTGACGTCACTCGGGCTGCGCCTGGACCCCTCGCACGTGCCACATGTCCCTGCGCCAACCATCTTCACCACAGGCGCTGCACCGTGGACACATCCCTATGGGTATCGGCTGCGATTTGACGAAGCGACCAACCTGCCCTTCTCAGCCCGATCACCATTCCCCTCGTAAAGTCGTCTGTCTGCTGGAAATGCCTCCGTTGACGGCGGCCTGGCATTCTTAGCTATACACGTGTCCTGTGGCACACGACAACACGTTCTACAATGACTGTCGGCTGAGAAATCACGGTACGAAGTGGGCCATTCGCCAACGCCGTGTCCCATTTATCGTTCGCTACGTGCGCAGCACAGCGGCGCATTTCACATCATGAGCATACCTCAGTGACGTCAGTCTACCCTGCAATTGGCATAAAGTTCTGACCACTCCTTTTTGGTGTTGCATTTGCTCTGTCAGTCAGTGTATTATTATTATTATTATTATTATTATTCCACAGTATTTTACAAATCTTTGACAATGAGGTGAATATTGGACAAATTCCTCCCAAAATGTACAAGATAAATCCAGTATTTGTCCATCTGTTGGCTTAATTTTCGGAAGCTTATACCCCTGATGACAAAGTGTCAATTGATGTGAACCATCCATACATACCAAGAAAACGATCACGTTTCGGAATAGAATCATACAAATTATGCGAAGCCGAGACAGATTATATAACATGCTCTGTTTCCATGTGTATCATAATGAACAGCTGTAAAAGGCATAACACGGTGCAGACTGTGAATGCTTTAAATCTTACTTGTAGTGTAGAGTAATATAGTCCGTGTGTGTCACTTATGAATTGTAGGTATATAAACTTGATCCCTCAAAAGCGCAAACCAACGTAACAGAAAATTTTGTGAGAATTATAATGTATTCCATTGTAAATCTTTTATGTACATGTAAACTTTATAAAGCTATAATTTACATATACACAAACGTGTATTTTGCGGCAGAGATTGTTAGTAAACTGCCTAAAATATTCAGGTAAAAGTTTCTGTATAAACGAAAACCAGAGCTTTGCTATTAGGAAGAAGCAACCTTGATGTCACAGTGTGAAAGCACTTAGTACGTTCTTGCACAAGGTATTGAAAAATTAAAATAATAGAATTTTTCAACAATTAAATATACCGAGCTCGATAGCTGCAGTCGCTTAAGTGCGGCCAGTATCCAGTATTCGGGAGATAGTAAGTTCGAACCCCACTGTCGGCAGCCCTGAAGATGGTTTTCCGTGGTTTCCCATTTTCACACGAGGCAAATGCTGGGGCTGTACCTTAATTAAGGCCACGGTCGCTTCCTTCCCACTCCCAGCCCTTCCCTGTCCCATCGTCACCATAAGACCTATCTGTGTCGGTGCGACGTAAAGCAACTAGCAACAATTAAATACATTATATTCAAGTAAATATTTCTCTTAGGGCCCTTCAATAGTTCATTTTAGTCTAAGATTGTTTTTAATCAAGTAATTGTATATTTTCTTCAATCAGGGAAAATGCTCTCCACCTGGGAATGTGTACTGAGCTCCCCGTTTAAGGGGTTAATGATTGGTTTTATGTGTTAGCCATACAGAACGAACTGCAGATATGAGACCTTGTCAGAGGGTAGACTTTATATAAATAATACAATCTAGACCAAAACTTCAACACTACAGATTCCCTAGTTCGTCACTTTCGCTAGTTGCCATAGTGGGGATGATATGAGAAGTAGGGTTCCAATTGGGAATATTGTTTGTAAGAGGTCCCTGATAACGTGATTGACATTTCTCCCCCACTAACCCTGGGAAAAAAAGAAGATAACAGCATCAACGATTAAATTTTCATTTGTTGATATTTTTAAACTTCATTGAAATTGAAACTGTATTCCGGATCCAAATGGTCACCCTCATTAGAGGACGGATGATTTATTTCTTTAATAAATCTCTCTCTTCAAAACCTTGCAAAACATTATGTAAATTGGCTGCAAAAGTTAGAATGTCGGCTGTTCAGCATAAGGACTGGAAGGGGCTTGTAAATACCCACACCTCACCTGACCTGACTTGCTGGGACAGAGAATTGATGATGATGATGATGATGATGATGATGATGAATCTAGTAATAGGCAAACTGACTGTAATAAGGATTATTTAATATACAGGTATCAAAAGAATTTGGATTACATAACTAACACACTCCTTAATTTCTGCCAATCTGGTACTAGGGACGGAGAGTATTATATTATACTCCAATTATACATACAAAGTGCTCCATTAGAAGTTCCTTCAGCCTTGCGTATTATGCTCAATCAGAGTTTAAAGAAACTGCAAATCATTCAGAAAATGTCTATCAACTACTTGGTTTTGGTGGAAGATATCAAACTCTCGTGTCTTCTCTCTCTCTTTTGCAGAGATAGAGAAGATGGAGAATATGTAGCTTGTTTGATACAAAGATAGGTGATACATATTTTAGTTAAAGATATACCAACGGACTGCTCATTTACACCTTTTAGAGTTCTGCAGTATAGTGACATATTGCTGACTTCAGGAATAAATGTGAATTCAGCTGTATACTATAATGGTTCAACTTGCTCAAATTTCATCCTGTTTGGATTTTATTGCTTTGAATTTACTTGTATGCGTCTTTTTTACAGATGCCACATATGCCAAAAGTCCTTCACACAGGCAGGAATACTGCAGACTCATCTAGCAATGCACTCGGATGAACGTGCATACAAATGCACTCAGTGTGCCCGTCGATTCCGACAGAAGTCTCAATTGCGTCTTCACGAACAACGGCATGCTGGGATTCGCAAATATCAATGTTCAGTGTGTGGCTATAGGTTTCTTACAAAAGGTAAGGTACCAGAATTCCTAGGCCAACAGAGTTCTTTTTATTATAAGGCCTAGTTTGCTCTTGTGTACAGCAAATTCATCTGACCCTTGAAATTGAGTTCAATTCTTAAAATTTGTTAATGTGTAAATGTGTCCTAAAGTTCACATATGTGTTGATAAAGTTGTGGGTGAACAGGTACTCAGTTTAGGCTGTTAAATTCTCCAGAACTGAAAAAAAAATCATATCAGCTTCTAAGATATTCCTGTAATTTCAGTATAAATGTCTACTGGCCTTGTGACCCAGAATAGAATAGAATAGAATTTACTAAGACTTTGAAACCATTTTAAATTCTCAGTTTTTCCCTTCTTTCATTTAATAATATTCAGAATTGCTGCTGATATAGCTTTAATGAATTACCTGTCCAGGCTTTTCATGTTTCTGCCACCCAATGTAATGTTTTAACTTAATGTCTGCTGCTTTGTACTGAATTCTCTTGTGGACTAGTGACATTAACAGTCACCTATTGCTTGCCCAGTAAACTATGTTATTTACTCTATGGAATGTAGAATACAGATTAACTAAGAGCCCAGTTTGAGCATCAGATACACACTCAAGATCATGGTTTATCCAACAGTACATGAGCAAAGAGTGTTGTTAGCACAAACTATTGAACTAGTCAAAAATAACAGGAACAACTGCTGGGTAGGGGAGAAGTGTAGCCTTTTGTTGACTTGTCATGTTTGCTGCTGCAGGGCAAAAACATGTGAAGTGCTTATGAGGAGATCCACTGCAACTCATGTCAC
The DNA here is from genome assembly GCF_040414725.1 of Anabrus simplex. Taxonomy (NCBI): domain Eukaryota; kingdom Metazoa; phylum Arthropoda; class Insecta; order Orthoptera; family Tettigoniidae; genus Anabrus; species Anabrus simplex. The sequence goes on from NC_090265.1 coordinate 1,563,886,954, forward strand.
TGCTACATTGTTCTTCTTTTTACAAAAAAAAAAATGTTTAAATAGATAACTGACAGACATTTATTAAAATCTCACTTCACATTTTATTCACTTAAGTACCTTATTTTCATGTTATGGTCAAGAATATTGTTTGTAACTACTCAATTATGAATATGCATCCTGCAAAAGGGAATTAGTTTTATTCAATGAGATATGTTGAAAGGTGAAAAATACGCTAATTGACAGGTAACTTGATTTGTTATGATAACACTTTTGGCTAATTACAACACATGTAAACTATACAGAACTCTAATTTCACTAAAACAGCTAGAAATGAGGAAATCGATCTTAGTTCAATATAGGGAGGAACCTAATAGGTTGAAACTTCAGCACTTGACATATGTATTCTTTCACCTTTGTAAGTTAAAAATGAACAAAGTAATAATAATTAATATTGAACTTTCACGACCAGATTGTAAACGAAATAGACTTTCAACCTATTGGATCGTGTTCCATACATTTAGTACGTGTTGAAGAGATGTTAAGTACACAACAAAAATGGCCAACCTAATAGGTTGAAAGACGATTTTGTTTAATAACAACAATAATAATAATAATAATAATAATAATAAATGATAAAAAGACACATTACATGGTTGTACAGAGACCGAATCATGAGGAGGTTGACAGGCTGCCTTTGAAGATTGGGAAATATATATTTAAAAGAGTAGAGGAGTTTAAATTCCTTGGTGTATTATTCGATGAGCAAAACCGAAGGCAGTAGGAACACCAAGCTAGAATTAAGAATGCAAATAAGGCTTTTTACTCTATGAGCCCTGTATTAGGCTCCAAGTTTTTAACAAGGAATGCAAAAATAACTATCTATAATACAATCATTCGACCAGTACTTCTGTATGGTTCCAAGACATGGAGTATAACCAAGAAAGAGCAGCAGCAGTTGCAAGTCTTTGAGAATAAAGTTTATAGAAAAATATTTGGCCCATGGTTTGATCCTATCTCTCAGAGCTGGCTAAAAAGATCTAATTATGAGATTTACACCCTCTCTCAACAACACACTATAATGGGTGTGATAGAATCCAACAGACTGCGCTGCCGGGCTGAGTGGCTCAGACGGTTGAGGCGCTGGCCTTCTGACCCCAACTTGGCAGGTTCAATCCTGACTCAGACCGATGGTAGTTGAAGGTGCTCAAATGCGTCAGCCTCATGTCGGTAGATTTACTGGCATGTAAAAGAACTCGTGCGGGACTAAATCCCAGCACCTCGGTGACTCCGAAAACCATAAAAGAGTAGTTAGTGGACGTAAATCAAATAACATTATTATTATTAACAGACTGCGCTGGGCTAGACATGTACTGAGGATGCAGGATAACAGAGCACCTGTAGATCTATGCAAGGGATCTCTTAATGGGAAAAGACTTTCAGGAAGTCCCCGAAGCACCTGGAAGAAGGAGATCAACAAGATATGCCGGACCCTCCAACTTGATAACTGGGAAGAGCAGGCTCAAGATTAAAGAGGCTGGAAGAGGATTGTGAGATCGGCATGGGAACTTTACGTCCCTCAGAAGCCTACGGAGTGAGTGAGTAATAATAATAATAATAATAATAATAATAATAATAATAATAATAATAATAATAATAATAATAATATAATAATAATAATAATAATAATAATAATAATAATAATAATCTGAATGCACACAGGCCTATTTACATATTTTACCTTGGGAACTTGAAACAAACAAATAATAATGGTTTGAGTACACACAGAACTTTTACATAATATTTTACCTTTCAGACTTGAAAATGTACAAACAAAAATAATAGTCGGTATCATGTTGTTTCCAGAAAGATGCATGCACAAAATGCTGTCAATTGTGTACACTATTTTCTTTACAAATTATATATACATATTCTACACACACGCACTAATAAACTGCCATTTTGAAACAAAACACTACTACAAGGAATAAGAAGAAGACTGGAGACTGCAACACTTGCTTGTCAACCAACTTTCCCCCATAACAAATTCACTAACTCGATTAACGACTTGCGCTTGTAACTCTTGTTAAACAACTCTACTCAACCCTCAAGACTGCCCCTCTATATACATTGCCTGGCCAGGCTTCTAAAAGAATATGACACAACATGTTTTCTCATAATTTTGAGTGTCTCCAATAGCCTATTTACAATGAAAGGATTTTTCTACAGAATTCCAATGGCAAGTTGCATTCTTCTGGACTATTACAGTGTGTTGCACAATATTGCAGTGGATTTATATATCATATATACAGGTAATGATAAATTATATACTATCAATTATGTGTTCTTATATTAAATATACTCATATTAATATACATACAGCAAATGTTTCATGACATAACTTCACAGATAATACGATCATGATTTATACCAAATAAAGCCCAGGCATAACTACATAAATAATACTAATAGATGTAAACAACTTCATAGCCACACCTGTGGAAAATCTTCAAAAAGACACTTGTGAAGGGTCCGCACTCCACAAGTGTGTGGGATTCTTACCCACTAAAAACCACACACCCTTTTCCCACGATGTGAGTCATCACCCCGGAACCGCTCTCGCATTACTTCAGGGTGATATCGTGCTTTGTCTTTCAGACGTCTTCTTTCTTCATTTCTTCTTTACGAACGTTCGTATACTTCCAAATCCTTCTTCTTCTGACGAAGGATGTCCTCCACATGTACTGCCACGCGATCCCAGGATTCCTGGTTTCGCAGCATCACCGAAATAACATTATCTGTTGTCAATTCTCCTAGTTCAGTTTCCACACATCTTCTCTGAATTGTCCAATGGCCGCATACAAAAAAGGTGTGATATACGTCGTCAATATCATCGCAGTATATGCATGCTGCGTCACTCGCTCTGCCCACTTTATGCAGGAATTTCCGGAAATATCCATGTCCTGTTAGAAGCTGCGTGAGGTAGTAATTTACTTCACCATGGACCCTTTCAACCCAGATATCCAAGCGTGGTATCAGTCGCTTGGTCCATTTGCCTCGAGGGTCACTTTCCCATCTGAGTTGCCATCGCCTCATCAGTTGACTGAAGGCACGCTTCTTTGCACATTTCTTTCCCAGCTCTCCTTTGGTACGCCAGATTTCATGCCGCTCCAATGCAAGTAGGTCTATTGGGGCTATTGCTGCCACCGTGAGGATTGCTGGTTCGGAAACAGTGCGGTATGCACATGCAATACGTAAAGCCGCTCTCCGTTGTACGGCAGCTATCCTTCTCCGATACCAAGCAAATCTCAAGGATTCAGCCCAGATTTCAGAGCCATATAGAAGCACTGACTGAACCGTCGACATGAGAAGACGTCGTTTACTGGATTTCGGACCTTTAATATTTCCCATTAGTCTGCTAAGTGCAGTCATGTATTTTACTGCCTTGTCTGTCACTCTCTGAATATGAGTCCAGAATGTGAGCTTGGAGTCAAGTGTCACTCCTAGATATTTTGTGCTCGCAGATGTTTCTATCACTAACTCTCCAACAGTCATTGGTACAAGAGTTTCGATCCTTTTCCTCGTCAGAAGAACTATCTCCGTTTTGTATTCAGCTAATGTTAAACTGTGGCTCATCATCCATTCTTTTATGCGCCGCATCACCTGGTTCAGTTTAATTTGAGCCATTTCAACATTACGAACTACTATCAAGGCGGCCACATCATCAGCGTAGCCCACAAGCTTCGTGTCCTCTGGCATCTCCAAACGTAACAAGCCATCATACATTATGTTCCAAAGATCTGGACCAAGGATCGATCCCTGCGCTGCACCAGCCGTCAGACGCTTTGTCTTTTCCCCATCTTCCGTATCATACAACAGAGTGCGATCTTCGAAGTAATCTCTCATTATGCGGATAAGATATTGTGGTAGCTTGAAAGTTTCTTCAAGAGCTACCAACATGTCGCTCCATCTTGCCGAATTGAAGGCATTCTTCACATCCAGGGTCACAAGAAGTGTCAATTTACGGGAATGATGGTTGCCCATTTGTGCCCTTTCTGCTGTATTCACCACCTCCCACACTGCATCTAGCGTCGAGTGTCCTCTCAGAAATCCATGTTGGCAAACAGATAGATCCCCTGCTAGTTGAACTGCTGAGAGGATTCTGGGCTGCAGAAGTTTCTCCAGGCCTTTTCCAGCTGTGTCCAGCATACATAAAGGTCTATAACCACCAAGTTTTCCTTTGCTGATCAGAACCAAATGAGCCATTTTCCATCGGGGACTAAAAACACCCGTTTGCAGGCAATGATTGTACATATTCAGCAACAGTTCTGGGCATAGTTCTGCTATTATCTTTAGCACTTCTGCAGGTATACCATCTGGTCCAGGAGTTTTCTTGTTTCTAAGAGAGCTAATAGCTCTATTCAGCTCTTCTACAGTAAAGAGGGGTATATCATCCAGTTCTTTCTCGTCGTCACAGTCAATCCTCTCTGGATGGTCTGGGAATAGTGTATCCACAATTTGTTTAATTGTTTGCGGATCCGCACTCGGGGTTGAAAATGTCCCGAGTTTCTTCATGACAATCTTATAACCTTGTCCCCATTGATCATCTTCTACTTCTTTAGCCAGTGCCCACCATTTATCGGCTTTACTTTTTTTGATTGCATTACGGAGTTCCTTCTTCGCTGACTTGTACTCCGCTGTGACTGAGGTATTCTCTTGACTGCCTCTCATCCTCTGAGCCCTGCGTCGAAGTCGCAGACAATTCTTTCTCAGTTCAGCAATCTCTTCGGTCCACCAGTACGCTGGGCGCTTGCTGTTTCGCGGTCTCCTTCGGGACATTGAGGCGTTGCATGCTTGATGGATTAGCTGCATAGTGAGTTCAACACATACACCAGCTGCTTCTTTCCCTCTACGAGCAAAACATTTTTAAGTTATGTTGTCTATTCCATTCCGAATTACATCAATGAACTTTTCCTTGTCAATACCGGCTATATTCCACCGTGCTGGCCTGCGCAAGATGTTTCTTTCTTGAGGAGATTCTTGGAGCAGTCGAAAGATGATGTATTGATGATCGCTCCCCGTGTAGTTCTCGATCACTTTCCATTCGCAAATCTTAGGCGTAATATCCTCTGATGAGAAGGTTACATCCGGTATTGTTCCCTGACATCCTGGCCGTCGAAATGTTGGCACATTTCCAATGTTGTTGACCACCAAACCTGTTCTGGCTACCATCTCCATTATACGACGTCCTCTGGAGTCTGTTTGTGGCATGCCCCATTCCAACGCTTGAGCATTTACGTCACCAGCGACCACTAGTTTGTTTTCCATTCTGCGTATTACGTCCTCAAGACCATCAAGTTTCATCTGAAAGTTGGAAACAGATTCATTTGGTGTAAAATAACAGCTTACAATAGTGATTCCCCCAGTCTGTACCCAAACAAAACCGTCATCGCATCCATGCTGTGTTACTGGGACTTTTCCTGGATCTGGTATCCAAATTGCAGCTGTTCCGAGGTCATCCACAAACCACCCTGGATTGTCTCTCTCTTGATATGGTTCGCTAATAATAACAATGTCTACTTCCATCTCGTAAATCAGCTGTGTCATAAGATCGTTAGCTGTTTGACTCCTGTGCATATTTGCTTGAAGTATTCGCATCATTTACTATGATTTTTTGCCTTTTCCAGAGCTTCACGAAATATTGCACATGCTCCCGATCCAGGAATATGATTTCATTCAGCTTCATTGACACCCTTGTCTGAACAAAGCATACATCGCGGATTGTTCTTTTTACAGTCTACTGCCTTGTGGCCAGATTCTCCACACTTAAAACAGAGCTTGCTTCTGTCGGGGCCTGTGCAGTTCCTTGCCAGATGTCCATATGATAGGCATCGGAAACAGCGAGGTAACATAGTTCTAGCTCGATAATAATAATAATAATAATAATAATAATAATAATAATGATGATGATGATGATGATGATGATGCTGATGCTGATGCTGATGCTGCTGCTGCTGCTGCTGCTGCTTGATATTTCCATTATTACCCATGGGTTAGAGAATATTGTTTCCAAGTTATACTAGTCTACTACACTTGCATCATGCATATAAGCCTATTTGCAAAATATTTTTCCTTCAGAACTGAAAAGTGAATAAATAACAATAATATTAATAATACAATATGCAAAAGCAGTGGCCCCGAAGGTTGGAATTGGTTCCAGGGGACAAAAATATCCAGTGTGACCCTCCAGTGGAAAGAGACAGAATACTCTTGCCACCTCGGCACCTCAAACTGGGCATAATGAAGCTGTTTGTCAAAGCACTTCCTAGGTGTGTCAACTGTTCCAAATATCTATGCAACAAGTTCCGAACCTATCAGATGCTAAGTTGAAGGAGGGAGTGTTCACTGGTCCTGATATTCGGAAAGTAATGCTAGATGAAGATTTCCTTCATTCAATGAATGCCGTGGAGTGAGAAGCCTGGACTACCTCTAACTGTGTGATTCAAAACTTCCTAGAAAACCATTGTAACCCACAGTTTGTCGACATAGTGGAGAACACTAAGTTTTACAATATTAAAATTCTGCCACCGTTTTGATACTTTTTTATTTGCCTTTTGGCAAATTTTTATTTGTCAACAGTACATGTTTCATTCCTTATTTAGGAACATCCTCAGCTGTTATTATAGCTTAGGTGAATTGCTAAGATTTTAAACACGTTAATTTGCAGGTACATTGATTCACTTAAAAACTACTAAAATACCAATTAAATTAAATGATATTAAAAACAATGTAGGGGTTAGTGTGTTAATGATATGAGAACAGATGATTACATAGTTGGTCAGCTTAAAAACTGTGTCTATTCATTTGAATAGTTGTTTAAAAAAATTTTCATTTTGTTACATTAAAATGTCTGTTTGCGGTTAAAAGTTTTTAAAATGTTTGACTTCATAACACTGTTCAAATTATTGAAAGTTTTTTCTTCCGTTCCTTCCAGGTAAGTTGTATTATATTGTGAGTTTGCTTATAGTGCCTTTGATTGAGTCTAATGTGGAACTTTGAAGCTGATTGCTGATCAGTTTTTGTGAAGGGAGATTCGTTTCAAATTCTGAAATGAAATAAAATAAGGAAATGGGAATTTGTTTGAAAATATGTGTCTTTATGTAATAACTAAATGTATAAAAAAGTTCTTTACCTGCTGTTGTTAGACTCCAATTCTACTGTGACCTTGGAGGGACGTTTGACGCTGCTTTACGTCTAGTATAGTAATGGTGTGTGTGTGTGTGTTCCGTTGTATGCTCCTCCTTACGGGGAGCCAAGGCTGTGGAGAGGGGAGGGGGCGTGTCGGTTACTGTCACGGCTTCAACTTTAGAAGGGGTGGGGAGAGGGGATGTACAAAATGGCGGAGGCTCGGTCTTTTTTATCCTTTTACTATTTGTATTGTGTCTTTTGCCTAAAATTTCAAGACTTGATAATGTCCCTTCAAATATAGGGTTTTTATTGTCAATGGTTTCATTTAGGTTATTGTCCTGATTGCTTTTTTGTTCTAAATAAATATATAGATTTTCTAATGTATTAAGGAGAGCTCCTTTGTTTATTTTATGCAATATAGTTAAATCCTGCTCTATGGTTGTGAATTGATGTCCGGTTGAACTCATGTGTTGGCCCATCGCGGAAATTTTTTTATGTCTTTCAGCATTGACATGCTCCTGGTATCTTACAGTAAAACTGCGCCCTGTTTGTCCAACATAACTTTTTTTACATTGATGACACTTCAATTTATAAACTCCTGATTCTGAATGTTTGTTTTTTCCCTAGGGAATTAACACTATTGTAATTAAATAATTTAAGCTTTGTGTTATTGCTGGTTGAATATGCGATCTTGTAATTATATTTTTTAAACAAATTGGTTACTGTGTATAAGTTAGGGTTATTGAACGTGAACTTGGCGTATTTGTATTTCTTTTTTGTTTCGGGTGTTAGATTAGTTTGTAATTTCTGTTTGAATTTACCAATTATTTTGTTTATTATTTTTGGTTCAAAACCGTTGTATTGGGCTTGTTTGCGAATAAAGAGCAGTTCTTTTTCTCTTTCTGTGTGTGTAAGGGGTATATTAAATGCTTTATATATGTAACTGTAATAAGCTGACCTTTTTCGCGATTCCAGGTGCAATGAGTAGTTCTTTATTGTAATGGGAGTAAAAGTGGGTTTTCTGTGTATCTTGAAGATAAACTCTTCTTTTTTCTGTGTTACATTTATGTCTAAAAAATTTATGGAGCTTTCTTTCTCTACTGTAAACTTTATTCTGGAATCAAGTGTATTTAATTTATTGAGGATATTGTCACTGTTATTCTTTCTTCGATCTATTACGGCAAAAGTGTCGTCTACAAAGCGTATCCATAAATTGAGACCTTCTATTTGTCCTATTATTTTGGTATGTTCAAGGTAATCAAGATAAATATTGGCTAAAATGCCCGAACTACTCATTGCACCCGGAATAGCAAAAAAGGTCAGGTTATTACAGTTACATATATAAAGCGTTTAATATACCCCTTACACACACAGAAAGAGAAAAAGAACTGCTCTTTATTCTCAAACAAGCCCAATACAACGGTTTTGAACCAAAAATAATAAACAAAATAATTGGTAAATTCAAACAGAAATTACAAACTAATCTAACACCCGAAACAAAAAAGAAATACAAATACGCCAAGTTCACGTTCAATAACCCTAACTTATACACAGTAACCAATTTGTTTAAAAAATATAATTACAAGATCGCATATTCAACCAGCAATAACACAAAGCTTAAATTATTTAATTACAATAGTGTTAATTCCCTAGGGAAAAAACAAACATTCAGAATCAGGAGTTTATAAATTGAAGTGTCATCAATGTAAAAAAAGTTATGTTGGACAAACAGGGCGCAGTTTTACTGTAAGATACCAGGAGCATGTCAATGCTGAAAGACATAAAAAAATTTCCGCGATGGGCCAACACATGAGTTCAACCGGACATCAATTCACAACCATAGAGCAGGATTTAACTATATTGCATAAAATAAACAAAGGAGCTCTCCTTAATACATTAGAAAATCTATATATTTATTTAGAACAAAAAAGCAATCAGGACAATAACCTAAATGAAACCATTGACAATAAAAACCCTATATTTGAAGGGACATTATCAAGTCTTGAAATTTTAGGCAAAAGACACAATACAAATAGTAAAAGGATAAAAAAGACCGAGCCTCCGCCATTTTGTACATCCCCTCTCCCCACCCCTTCTAAAGTTGAAGCCGTGACAGTAACCGACACGCCCCCTCCCCTCTCCACAGCCTTGGCTCCCCGTAAGGAGGAGCATACAACGGAACACACACACACACACCATTACTATACTAGACGTAAAGCAGCGTCAAACGTCCCTCCAAGGTCACAGTAGAATTGGAGTCTAACAACAGCAAGGTAAAGAACTTTTTTATACTTTTAGTTATTACATAAAGACACATGTTTTCAAACAGATTCCCATTTCCTTATTTTTTTCATTTCAGAATTTGAAACGAATCTCCCTTCACAAAAATTGATCAGCAATCAGCTTCAAAGTTCCACATTAGACTCAATCAAAGGCACTATAAGCAAACTCACAATATAATACAACTTACCTGGAAGGAACGGAAGAAAAAACTTTCAATAATTTGAACAGTGTTTATGAAGTCAAACATTTTTAAAACTTTTAACCGCAAACAGACATTTTAATGTAATAAAATGAAATTTTTTAAAAATAACTATTCAAATGAATAGACACAGTTTTTAAGCTGACCAACTATGTAATCATCCGTTCTCATATCATTAACACACTAACCCCTACATTGTTTTTAATATCATTTAATTTAATTGGTATTTTAGTAGTTTTTAAGTGAATCAATGTACCTGCAAATTAACGTGTTTAAAATCTTAGCAATTCACGTAAGCTATAATAACAGCTGAGGATGTTCCTAAATAAGGAATGAAACATGTACTGTTGACAAATAAAAATTTGCCAAAAGGCAAATAAAAAAGTATCAAAACGGTGGAAGAATTTTAATATTGTAAAACTTAGTGATTAGATTTTGATACGGAAAATGAAGCTGATTACTTGCAATAGTGGAGAACATGCTGACGAAGTTGAAAATGCTGGGATGCTCAATGAGTTTGAAGTTACATTTATTTTACTTTCTCACCTTGACTCTTTTCCTCCAAACCTGGGTGCTGTAAGTGAGGAACAGGGTGAAAGCTTCCATCAGGATACAAAGGACATGGAACGACGATACTAGGGAACTTGGAATGTTCAGATGATGGGCGACTACTGCTGGATGCTTCTTCGTCTGCACATGGAAATTCCCCATAAGAGCAAAAGCAGTGACCACGCCATGACAACTAAGAAAGCACGGAATCAATTACGTTGGTGCATGTTTTCTACCACATTCTCTGTATGCATCTATTCAATGTGTGCATATCTCAGTATGTTGTTGGTTTAAAAATCTATTCTGGTTCAGCATGATTCATGTGCCATATATAGTAGAAGTCTGCTATAGCGAGAATTCATAACAGCGAAAAAGTTTACTCGCTATAGCAGATTGTCCTTATATCCTTTTTTTTTTTTTTTTTTTAAGTTGGAAAAAGTACGCATCAAAATAGATATGAAATGGCAATCAGTTTATTCACAACTTGCATTTTCGCGGATGATATCCACACTACGTCTTATTTGTTTGTTATTTTCCGAAATCCGATACAACGTGAAAGTGTATGTTTAATTTCATCCAAGATGACCCTGAATGCAATACGACCCCCACATTTTCCTTCAAAAAATTTAAATCAGGACAGTACTTTGTAAAAGCATACGAATGTCTTTCTTGTACAGTACACGTTTTTAGACTATCTTTGTGTTCATGCCAGTGCCGAACATTGGCTTTAGTTATGCCGTATTTTTTTGCGGCTGCGCAATTATTCTTTATTTCTGCGGGTTTAATAATCATTAACTGAAAATTGGCATCATAATATCAAAGAGAACCCGTTGAAAATTAACGTATCCATAAAGACGCACATGAGATGATGTCAGTTGGCACAGTTATATATTGATATCTATTTACAAGTTAACACACACATAACCTTAATCACAGTATCACAAACAAAACACTTCAAGAACATAAACAAATTATTACATGTTATGTGTCTCATTATGATAGCCGTATTGGAGTACAGAATGTAAAAGTTTCAAACAAATTTATTAAAAAACCACCATTCCAATACTTTACAATCTTTAAGTTTAAGATACAAATATTACATATATGTTAAAATGGGACATGTTTCGCTTAGGCTTTGTAAGCATCTTCAGCCGTACTTAATCTAAAGCTAAGTCAGGGCCCTGAACTGGGTTCCTTATTAAAGTATAATACATGCTTTAATACAAGACAAAACAGTCATAAAAATCTAGTCTGTGGAGAAAGCGATGCTTAAATGCAACTAAAATTCAATGAACTTGTCATAGTATTATACATATGTACATGGAATGAATACTAGTGTTTGTCTAAAAAAGTACAAGTTGGTTATTTGTAGAACGAGACATAGTCATAATGATCTGACATACATTTGGATTGTACAAATTATTTGATATTAATGAAGCGTGGATTAATTAAAATATCGAAAAATAAATCTTCAAACGTTTTTGATTGAGAATCAGGTACGTAGAATTGCAGTAGAGTTGTTAACTCCAAGTATAGAAGTGTTGTGTCTCCTCCTAGAATAATCTTTGTAATACATTGTAGTCGTGAGCTAATAATAATTTCGTGTGGCTATTTCTAGCCGAGTGCAGCCCTTGTAAGGCAGACCCTCCGACGAGGGTGGGCGGCATCTGCCATTTGTAGGTAACTGCGTGTTATTGTGGTGGAGGATAGTGTTATGTGTGGTGTGGGAGTTGCAGGGATGTTGGGGACAGCACAAACACCCAGCCCCCGGGCCATTGGAATTAACCAATTAAGGTTAAAATCCCCGACCCAGCTGGGAATCGAACCCGGGACCCTCTGAACCGAAGGCCAGTACGCTGACCATTCAGCCAACGAGTCGGACAGTCGTGAGCTGTCTAGCATAGATTCAACGAATAGGGTGTTCGATAAAGCCTTAGATATGGGAGAATTAGCAATGTGGCGCGTGTTGAAAACTGAAATATGTAAGAAAATAAATGTAAATTTTGAAACATAATAATAATAATAATAATAATAATAATAATAATAATAATAATAATCATCATCATCATCATCATATGGCCTCAGCTACCGTTTGCAGACATTTCGATTTGACGCCATCTGGCTGTCTGCTTGTCAATTTCGACGTTCCGGTTTACTCTGTCTGCCATCTAGGGGATCTAGAGTAAACCGGATCTCTCTTGGGCGTCTATGGCTGAGATTTAATTAATTTTGTCGGGTAAATACCAAATGTATCACCAGAGATCTTTTACATGCTGACATCGTACGACATGGAGTGTCGAATGGACTTTTTTCCGCCCTTCAAAAATCCGACTACCTCTGTCGGGTTTGAACCCGCTATCTTCGGATCCGGAGGCCGACACTCTACCACGGACCCACAAAGGCAGCTTATTTTGAAACATAGAGAACATTCTATTAATGAGTGGAAGTTTAACAACGCTTACCCCTAGTGTTGACAGAGTGGTGACTAGCCTTGTTGGTTGTTTGAGACGATCTGGCAGTTGTTATTCTGCTGCTACATGTATTGTAGGTGTGTGTCTGTGTAAGCGGAGAATGAGTCAGGGGAGGGGAGTTTGGCGGAGCATTGAGGACATTAGGAGTAATAGTAATCTAAATTATGTTCTTGACACAAATAGCCCATTAATTGAACAAATCCCTAAATTACTCACAGCCTTTAACATAAATACAAATAATTTCATGAAAATATTTAATTATAAACATGTCAGCAATTTCCCTAACGCAGTAGTAGCCACTTCCAAGTCGCCGATTCACGCTACACCCCCCTCCGCCTACTCCTAATGTCCTCAATGCTCCTCCTACCTCCCCTCTCCTGACTCATTCTCCGCCTTCACAGACTCAGCCCTACAGTACACGTAGCAGCAGAATAACAACTGCCAGATTATTATTATTATTAGTAGTAGTAGTAGTAGTAGTAGTAGTAGTAGTAGTAGTATTTGTAATATATGGCTATGAAATGTTTACATCCATTTATTATTATTATTATTATTATTATTATTATTATTATTATTATTATTATTATTATTATTATTATTATTATTATTATTATTATTAATGTAGTCAGGTAATCGTATTGTTTGTGAGGTTATGTCATGGAACGTGTACTGTATATAGACATTTATATGAGTTCAGTTAATGTAGGAACCTGTATATAACACTGGTCCACAATGATTTTGTTAAATGTATAATTTATGGTGATTCTTATGTACTTTTGTGTGCTGATTACGAATATGAAACCAGAAACTTCCCATCACCCACAGTTTTTTTGTAATTTCAAATCTTTGTTTTCATATTTTCGGGTTAGCATGCTACCATTAACAAAGATTAATAAACTATTATAATTGTTGGTTTATTCTCTTAAGAATGTACAGAATTCCATATTATTCATTGTTGCCACAACAATTAGAAACTTTAAAACATTGCAGTTGTCAGTTGAATTAGAGATTTCTTTCATGCGACTGTCTGCATAGAGTTGTGCTTCCAAAGTCTATTGAAAGGAGATACAGTAGAAGTCCGCTATAGCGAGTACGGCATATAACGAGAACTCCGTTATATCGACGGCTTTTTTCTGTCCCTTCAAAATTCCGATATTAACCTGTATATTGTCCTTCGGTTACAGCGAGAAACCTATCACTGGCGCATCCGTTATTACGAGCGATTAAGCGCGCGCGATTTTTTCCGTTACCGATATTTATGCACCCCAGCGATGATATTGCATGAGATCGATTACCTTCGGCATCGTTTCCTCGCTATGTGCACTAGCGATTTCTCTCGTCGACATTCGATGTCGGTGTCGGTGTCGATTAGTAATATCCATCGACAGCTGTTCCATAAAGAAAATTCAAAATGAAAGAGAACATATTTTCATAATAAATGCGTGAATAACGTGTCCGATAACGGTTAACTCGTTAAAAATTAAGGATGGCTAAATGACCGCTTAATTTTGAGGCTAAATACTGCAATTAAGTAAGAATGGGATACACCTCGAGATATGGCAGAGTGCTTAATTGATTTCATATGTTAGTTTGTATTTTGTCGCGTCTGGTTAAATTACGGAAAGGCTATTATGAAAATTTATAGTGTGAAAGGTATAATTTCTCTACCGGCGCTTGAAGTGTGTTTTCATCATATGTATAGTACGGTTAAGTTAGGAGACGTGATGCTGTTTGAATAAGAAAACTGAAACGTTTGCAACAAAATGCGATCAATCATCTTCGGTACGGTATAGTTTTCTTCTCACTTTGTGCATTTGCGAGCTCTCTTGTTGACATTCAAAGGCGATGTTGGAATTGATTAATAATACCCATCGACTGCTGTTCTCTAAAGAAAATTCTAAATGAAAGAGGACAACACGTTTTCGTAATAAATACGTAAATAACGTGGCCGATAGCAGTTGTTAACTCATAGAAATAAACACTGAACAAACGATATCTTAATTTTAATGTTATATACAGAAATTACGTAAGAATGTCATACACCTCAAGACATGTCAGAGTGCATCACTGATTTCAGAGGATATTTCATATCTTCTCGCGTCTGGTTACGGCTATTTACATGTAAATTTTTCACAAGGAGGTTATTTCTCTACATGCGTTTCAAATATGTTTTCATGATAGGCTACATATACGGTTAGGTTAGGTGACGCTGTTTGAAGAAGAAAGCTGAGGTGTTTGCCACAGAGATCTCTGGAGTGATACCGTATTTCTCCGAATCCAAGACCTTTTTTTTTCTCAGAATCTCATGCGAAAACTCAAGGATTGTTGCATTCGCGGCCTAACAGTAAGTTAATGGATACCTCTGGCAACTACCGCGGTAACCACGCTGCTTCTTTTCACACACGCACAGAACTCACTGACGACCGCTTCTTTACTACACATCGCTACCGGTTGTACAGTGTACAGTGTGTGTGTTTCTCAAATCTGCAGAATGGCATCGAAACATGCGACCCTTCGAATTCTCAGAAAATCCATGGCTACTCAGTGGCAGAGTCATAACGCGTCTATTGTACTTGACGCTTAGTAAAATTAAGGTTTATAGACAGCGGGAATATTTTCGTGATGAATAGTCGTATTGTAAAGATACGTGGAAAAGGTATTGCCGGCAAATTTTCAACGGGTTCTAGTCGATATTATGATGCCAATTTTTAGTTAATGTTTATTAAACACTCGGAAATGTTGAATAATTGTGCAGCCGCAAGAAAATATGGCATAGGCCTAACTAAAGCCAATATTTGGCGTTAGCGTGAAGACAAACAGCTAAAAAAATGCGTACTGTAAAAAAATGCATTCAGTGATCCACAACAAGAACGCTTTAAAGAAGTCGATGATGAAATTATGAGGTATGTGTACGAAAAACGCAAGGGCGGTTGGCCATACCGTGGCGCAATAAACTTGTTCGTTGACTTTCAATGTTCGCGATTAGGCCTATACATCGCTAGCTGTTGAATTTGGTCGCACCCGACAAGTGAGACGTGCGTGTAGAGGTAGCCGGTTATATCTGACGCTGCGTAAAAGTAACAGTTTTATAGACAGCAAGAATAATTTCCTGATGGATCGTTGTATTGTAGAGACGCATGGAATAGGTATTGCCGGAAAATTTTCAACGAGTTCTCTTCGGTATTATGATGCCAATGTTAAGTTAATGGTCCTTAAACCCGCGGAAATTATAATAAAAAATAAAGTCAATGTTCGGCGTCTAAAAATAGTCTAAAAATAGTGTAAAAATGCGTAGACCTGTACGATTTTACAAACTTCTTTTTGAGCCTGATTTAAATTTTTTGAAGGAAAAAGTGGGGTTCATCTTGGATTCGGAGAAATACGGAACTATATTTTTTTCAGAATGAAATTAAACATACATTTTCATGTAGTATCGGATTACGAAAAATAACAAGTAAGCCGTAGTGTGGATATCATCTGCAGAAACGCAAGTTTTGAACAAACTGATTGCCGTTTCATACCGATTTTAAAGTGCATGAAGGGTTTTCCGACTTTTATACAAAAATCGGATATAACGACAATCCGTTATAGCGAGTAAATTTTTCGCTGTTATGAATTCTCGCTATAACAGACTTCTACTGTAGTTTGTGTTCAATATACAGTAGTGTTTTATTTTATTGTGTGAAAAATGCCTCGCAACTGCAAAAATAAACCAGATAGTTTCTGTAATATATGTGGCGAGTTAACCCTTAAAGCGCAGAGGCGAAGTGTTACTACTTTACTTAAGGAAGCTTATGAGTTGTATTTTGATTGCAAGATGGATCTGAATCAGAATTGGCCCCCTAACATATGTTGTGCCTCATGTGTAACTCTACTGACTGGATGGATGAAGGGGACTCGCCATATGCCTTTTGGAATTTCGATGCAGTGGAGGGAACCTACGGATCAATTGACCGATTGCTATTTTTGTGTGACTAATATCTCTGGTATATCTTCAAAGTCAAAACATACAGTTGTATATCCGTCTCTGAAATCAGCAACCAGACCGGTTCTACATGGTCCAGGGCTTCCTATACCTTCTCCACCAGATAGATCGTTGATGCATGGAGATGAAGAAGTTGATGTTGGTGAAGAGTTATGTGATGATAAAATGGATGATGACCAACCTTTTGTAGAAAGTTCTGCTGCTTCTTCTGAGCCTCATTTACTTACACAATCAGATCTAAATGATTTGGTTCGTGATCTTAATTTGTCTAAAGCCAAATCAGAATTACTCGCTTCAAGACTAAAAGGCTGGAACCTTATAGAGAAAGATATCAAAGTCTGCTTCTTCCGCCAACGTCAAAAGGAATTTGAGCATCTTTTTTTTAAAAAGGAAGAACTAGTTTTCTGCAATGATGTTACAGGTCTCTTTGAGTTACTAGGGCAGCAGCATAATCCAGAAGAATGGCATTTATTCATTGATTCTTCAAAAAGAAGTTTGAAAGCGGTACTGCTTAACAATGGAAATACATTTCCATCAGTTCCTGTAGCCCATGCAGCTAACTTACAGGAATCATATGAGAACATGAAAATGGTACTATCCGCTATCCAGTATGAAAAGTATTCCTGGCTGATATGTTCAGATTTGAAAGTTGTAGCTCTCTTACTTGGTTTGCAGTTAGGATATATGAAATTTTGCTGCTTTTTATGCAAGTGGGATAGTCGAGATAGAAATAATCACTATATAAAAAAGAACTGGCCAAAAAGACTGTCATTTACTCCAGGACAGGAAAATGTCGTTCATCAGCCTCTTGTTGCATCTGACAAAATCATACTGCCCCCATTACACATAAAATTAGGTTTGATTAAGAATTTTGTAAAAGCACTTGATCATAGTACAGATGCATTTCAATTTCTCCAAACCAAATTTCCAAAAATATATGTAGCTAAACTAAAGGAAGGCATATTTGTTGGTCCTCCGATCAAAGAACTGATGAAAGATACAGTGTTTGAAAGCAAGTTAAAAACATACAAACTAGCTGCATGGTCATCATTTAAGAAGGTGGTCACAAACTTTCTAGGAAACTACAGGTCAGAGAATTACAGGGAACATATTAGTGAACTTCTACAAAACTATAAACACATGGGATGTAATATGTCTCTTAAAATACACTTCTTGGACTCGCATCTTGACTTTTTCCCTGAAAATCTCAGCGCTGTCTCAGACGAACACGGGGAACGTTTCCATCAAGACATCGTCGAATTTTAAAGCCGTTACCAGGGAAAATGGGGTCCAAATATGCTGGCTGACTACTGCTGGTCACTCAAAAGGGATGTTCCTCAAGCTAAGTTCAGCCGAAAATCTACCTCTCATACTTTTTAGGTATGTAAATGAAATTTAAGTTTAGATAATAAATTTTAGTAGGAACAACATTTTTTTAAATTTTTTGAAAATTACTCAAAAACTGTGAGTGATGGAAAAATTCTAAAAACGGATTTGAAATCAGCAGAAAAAAGTGTATGTAAATTAAAAATGCATGTAAATTCAATTTAAGTTAAGATAATAAATTTTAGTAGGAATAACAATTTTTAACATTTTTTAAATTTTTTGAAAATTACTCAAAAACTGTGCGTGATAGAAAAATTATAAAAACAGATTTGAAACCAGCAGAAAAAAGTGTACCAGAAACACCCTTTCACTTCCATTTAACAAACAAAAATTTAAATTTTGTTGCCCAGTGTAATTTATTATTACCTGTATATATGACATGTAATCCATTACAGTATTGTGAAACACACTATAACATTCAGAATAACGTATTTTTGACACTAGACGATGTTAGAATATTCTCTACATTATATCTGTGTATTAAGCACCCTAGAATTTACGAGAAGGTATTTTGTAACATATCTTTATAGAAACCTGGCCAGGCACATATATAAGGAGGTGGTCGTGATGGTAGAGACGGGTTATAACTTAGTTGGAGTTATGGTCTAACAGGAGTACACTTCTGACCTCGCGTTGTGTTTAGGTAGACATGTTTGTAGACAGTCAGCAGCCAATTGTTTTAAGGTTGCAATCTCTGTGTGGCATGTGCTTAGTGATAGGCAGTTGTTAAAATGGTGGTTTGTCGATGTTTTTGGAGTGACGTGTTTTGTTTGCGATGGCAGTGATTTAGGTTATGTGTATTTAATTTATAATAATAATAATAATAATAATAATTGCTTATGGCCTATGGAGAGGCCTGGTGCGGGTCTTTTTCCCGTAGATGGCCTATTAGGCGACTTGCATGTCTGTGAAGATGAGGGTTCTACCTAGGATGATTTTTAATGCTGAAAACGCCACACACACACACCCCAGCACCCGAGCCTTCGGAATTAACCAATTAAGGTTAAAATCTCCGACCCGTTCGGGAATCGAACCCGGGACTCTCTGGACCAACGCTTTAGCCATGTAGCCAGACATTTAATTTGTAAATATTTGTGAATAAATCCTCGTACGCAAGTTGACAGCATTTTGTGTGCGCCTTTGTGGATACATCAAATTTTAAGGAGGATATTAGGACCCATAGAAAAAGATCATTAACCCCTACTCATCAACTGTGTCCTCGAGGAAGTCATCTGTGAGGGACGCAAGGAAATGATTAATGAAGGAATAAAAAATGGGCTCAGACTCGGCTATAAAAACCTAAACGTTGCAATTGATTGTCTAGCATTTGCAGGTGATCTCGTAATCTCTTTTGATTCCATGAACACAGCCTAGAGCACATGCAGAGAATCCAGGACTCCAGATCTCCTTTGAGAAAACTCAGTTAATAACGAGTATCAAGCTGGCGCCCAGAGAGCTAGGGTTGGGACAAGCAAAAATCAAACGAGCAGAAAATTTTAAGTATCTGGGAGAGTGGATAAAACCCATCGTCTCCGAGAAAGAAGCCTTCGTGTCATGCATGAATGAACACATAAGAACGGCATACCAACTAACTAAGTAGGTGTCTACAACAAAAGGACCAATTGGATGATTAACTACATTCAGGCAAGAAAATCAAAGGGATCTGGTTAATGGAGATAGATGTAGGAGAACTGGAGGTGACACGTAATGACATCCTGGAGCGTGTTTACCACTCAGGAAGAAACTTCTAGCATGCCATGGTTTCCAGGAAGAGCCAAAGCTAAAAACAGGAAAGGCATGGACAGAGGAGAGAAAGGAACTACACTGAGAACAAATGTGGAAGTACTGGGCAAATGTCAAAGCCCAAAGCCCATAGCTGGCCAACACAAGGTTAATAAATGAATATACCAAGCAAGTTGGCTATGCGGTTCAAGGTATGTAGCTGTTAGCTTGCATTCAGGAGGTTGTGCGTTCAGTTCCCACTGTTGACAGCCCTGAAAATGGTTTTCCATGGTTTTCCATTTTTCACATCAGGCAAAAGCTGCAGCTGTACCTCAATTAAGGCCACGGTTCCTTCCTTCACGGTCCTAGCCCTGTCCTATCTCATCGTCAACATATGACAAATAGCAAATAATAATAATAATAAGAAGAAGAAGAATCACACAGGTGGGAAGATATTTCCAAGAAGGTTCAGGATGATGCTGTCTAACGATAAATTTAGCGGGGAAAAAATGGAAACCCATGGTGGACTGAACAGCATGATGAATCTTTAAAAAAACAGGCCAAAGCCTGGAATTATTGGAATGAGGCGGGAAAAATTAAAGAATTCCTCATACAACATAAACTGAAGTGAACCATAAACCAAGACATGCTCATGAAAAAGTCTCGGCTTGAGACCAATGAAGAAACCTTCAGGAGGAACAACATATGTAATTTTTTTTCACCATACTTTCCAATTTGAACTTAACAGCTACCTAGCCCCTTCACTATATTTCTAGGACAGGAATGGTAATCTTATATTGAATAATCATGAGAATTATGAATGATTAGCTCAGTATTTTTAGTCCTTACACAACTGCCCTCCTCGAGCATCACAGATTACAATTTCTGGTCCATCTTCAATCAGTCAGTCAGTCAGTCAATCAATCAATCAATCAATCAATCAATCAATCAATCAATCAATCAATCAGTCAATCACTACTGATCTGCATTTAGGGCAGTCATCCAGGTGGCAGATTCCCTATCTGTTGTTTTCCTTGCTTTTTCTTAAATGATTTCAAAGAATTTTGAAATTTATTGAACATCTCCTGGTAAGTTATTCAAATCCCTAACTCCCGTTCCTATAAACGAATATTTGCCCCAGTTGTCCTAATGACAAACTGGGTGTAATATTCATCTTTCATTACACCTGATTCTCATCCTCCTCATCAAGAAGAAATCACCCATTTATTGATCTCTCCCCAACAATGTGACATCAGGCAAGTATTCCATAACCAAGCGAGTTTGCTGCACAGATAGGGTCGCATAGCTGTGAGCTTGCATTGGGAGATGGGTTTGAATATCACCTTTGGCAGCTCCAAAGATGGTTTTCTGTGGCTTCCCAATTTCTCACCAGGCAAATGCTGGAGCTGTGCCTTAATTAAGGCTACAGTCATTACCTTCCCATTCCTAGCCCTTTCCCATCTCGCATTGCCAAAAACCGTCAATGTCTTAGTGCGATATTAAACCATTAGCAAAAAGAAAAAAAGATTCCATATTTGCCGAATTTCTGAAGATGGCTAGTCCCAACTTTATTGCCTAAATGGAAGAGCTCTTTCATGTTATATGGCAATCAGAAACTATTTCTATGGAGTGGCAGTGAGCTCTTATACATCCTTTCCATACAAAGGTAATAAAAGCAAGATTTGAATAAGTACAAAATAACTCTTCATTCAGTTGGCTGTAAAATCTTGTCAAAAGCATGTCAAAGTCGCATTGAACTATTGTTGATCTGCAGGTCGGTGAATGTCAAGTTGACTTCCGTAAGACCCTCTCCTGCAGTGAACAGCAACGGGAGCGAGTATCATCAAAATCAGATCTCTTTTTGCCAAACCACTTGTATTGACTTTTATTGATTGCAAGAAGGCCTATGACTCAATCGACCAATTCAGTCTTCTTGACATGCTCATGGAAATGGTGTGGACAAGAAGACTCATCCTATCATCAAACTAACTCTGACCAATCTGTGAAATTCAAGGAAAACTGTAGATCCTTTGAGATTAAGACTGGCATTAATCTCCCATTCTTTTCAACTGTGGTCTTGTAAAGGTCATCTGTGAGTTGAGAAACAGGCTATCCAATAATGATATTAGACTAGGCACTGGATCCGATGCATTGAACATCGAATGCCTTTATTTTGCAGGCGATGCAGTCCCAGTGGCAGATGACCTCAACATCGCCTGCCTCCAGGTTGAAACATATCAAGAACTAAAGCTGTAGGTCTCCAGATATGTTTTGGAAAAATTGATATAAGTGGTCCAAAGAGAGTAGAACTATATTCTCCATCAAGATGAAGGAGTATTGATTATCCTGAAATGGTGACAAGTGTTAACAATGGTCCTAAGAGACCAGAACGATATGATTTTTTTAAAAAGGAATAATAATAACAACCTGAGTACACATAGCCCTATTTCATAAAATTTTGTCTTTGGAAATTAAATACACTGACTGACAGTGACAATGCAACACCAAGGAGGAGTGGTTCGAAAGGGATGAAAGTTGGGGAAAACACAGAGACGGCACGGACGAATAATTGATGTTTATTTCAAACCAATATGCAGGTTACACAATGCGCACGGCATCGGCTCAGTAGGATGTAGGACCACCGCGAGCGGCGATGCACGCAGAAACACGTCGAGGTACAGAGTCAATAAGAGTGCGGATGGTGTCCTGAGGGATAGTTCTCCATTCTCTGTCAACCATTTGCCACAGTTGGTCGTCCGTACGAGGCTGGGGCAGAGTTTGCAAACGGCGTCCAATGAGATCCCACACGTGTTCGATTGGTGAGAGATCCGGAGGGTACGCTGGCCATGGAAGCATCTGTACACCTCGTAGAGCCTGTTGGGAGATGCGAGCAGTGTGTGGGTGGGCATTATCCTGCTGAAACAGAGCATTGGGCAGCCCCTGAAGGTACGGGAGTGCCACCGGCTGCAGCACATGCTGCACGTAGCGGTGGGCATTTAACGTGCCTTGAATACGCACTAGAGGTGACGTGGAATCATACGCAATAGCGCCCCAAACCATGATGCCGCGTTGTCTAGCGGTAGGGCGCTTCACAGTTACTGCCGGATTTGACCTTTCTCCACGCCGACGCCACACTCGTCTGCGGTGACTATCACTGACAGGACAGAAGCGTGACTCATCGGAGAACACGACGTTCCGCCATTCCCTCATCCAAGTCGCTCTAGTCCGGCACCATGCCAGGCGTGCACGTCTATGCTGTGGAGTCAATGGTAGTCTTCTGAGCGGACGCCGGGAGTGCAGGCCTCCTTCAACCAATCGACGGGAAATTGTTCTGGTCGATATTGGAACAGCCAGGGTGTCTTGCACATGCTGAAGAATGGCGGTTGACGTGGCGTGCGGGGCTGCCACCGCTTGGCGGCGGATGCGCCGATCCTCGCGTGCTGACGTCACTCGGGCTGCGCCTGGACCCCTCGCACGTGCCACATGTCCCTGCCGCAACCATCTTCGCCACAGGCGCTGCACCGTGGACACATCCCTATGGGTATCGGCTGCGATTTGACGAAGCGACCAACCTGCCCTTCTCAGCCCGATCACCATACCCCTCGTAAAGTCGTCTGTCTGCTGGAAATGCCTCCGTTGACGGCGGCCTGGCATTCTTAGCTATACATGTGTCCTGTGGCACACGACAACACGTTCTACAATGACTGTCGGCTGAGAAATCACGGTACGAAGTGGGCCATTCGCCAACGCCGTGTCCCATTTATCGTTCGCTACGTGCGCAGCACAGCGGCGCATTTCACATCATGAGCATACCTCAGTGACGTCAGTCTACCCTGCAATTGGCATAAAGTTCTGACCACTCCTTCTTGGTGTTGCATTTGCTCTGTCAGTCAGTGTATGTACAAATAATAGGCTACTAGTTCAAGGACTGTACACAAGAGAAGGTATATCCCTTTTTACGAACGTCTCACTTCTCAGAAAAATGCTCTCTACATAAATAACTGTATTGAGTTTGTTTCCAAATGTATCTTCTTACAGCTACTGTGCACTTCATTAAGACCTCTTGACATTTGAAAGGATATCTACAGTATAACTTAAGTACCTAATATCATGACAGTATTGCCGGAAACATGTTTTCCTTTAACAGATTCACAGAAATCTGATGAATGAGAGCAAAAAGTAAACTCAAACTCTATTGAACTATTCAAGTTGGAATGCAGACGAATTGAAAGTAGAATAAATATTGAATGACTACACTGTGGAAGTGAATTTTTATTCCACTGCTTTCTTCATTTTTCATCTGCATTTTGTTGGTGCAGACTACGCATAGCATAAAATTGCTATTTTCAATCACAAGAGATGAATTTGTTAATATACTGTTAACTCTTTTATTTGTTGTTGTTTGAGTCATCAGTCCATAGACTGGTTTGATGCAGACCTCCATGCCACCCTATCCTGTGCTAACCTTTTCATTTCTACGTAACTACTGCATCCTACATCTGCTCTAATCTGCTTGTCATATTCATACCTTGGTCTACCCCTACCGTTCTTACCACCTACACTTCCTTCAAAAACCAACTGAACAAGTCTTGGGTGTCTTAAGATGTGTCCTATCATTCTATCTCTTCTTCTCATCAAATTTAGCCAAATCGATCTCCTCTCACCAATTTGATTCAGTATCTCTTCATTCGTGATTCGATCTATCCATCTCACCTTCAGCATTCTTCTGTAACACCACATTTCAAAAGCTTCTATTCTCTTTCTTTCTGAGCTAGTTATCGTCCATGTTTCACTTCCATACAATGCCACGCTCCACATGAAAGTCTTCAAAAACATCTTTCTAATTCCGATATCAATGTTTGAAGTGAGCAAATTTCTTTTCTTAAGAAAGCTCTTCCTTGCTTGTGCAAGTCTGCATTTTATGTCCTCCTTACTTCTGCCATCGTTAGTTATTTTACTACCCAAGTAACAATATTCATCTACTTCCTTTAAGACTTCACTTCCTAATCTAATATTTCCTACATCACCTGCCTTCGTTCGACTGCACTCCATTACTTTTGTTTTGGACTTATTTATTTTCATCTTGTACTCCTTACCCAAGACTTCATCCATACCATTCAGCAACTTCTTGAGATCTTCTGCAGTCTCAGATAAAATAACAATATCATCGGCAAATCTCAAGGTTTTGATTTCCTCTCCTTGGACTGTGATTCCCTTTCCAAATTTCTCTTTGATTTCCTTTACTGCCTGTTCTATGTAAACATTGAAAAGGAGAGGGGACAAACTGCAGCCTTGCCTCACTCCTTTCTGGATTGCTGCTTCTTTTTCAAAGCCCTCGATTCTTATCACTGCAGACTGATTTTTATACAGATTGTAGATAATTCTTCGTTCTCGGTATCTGATCCCTATCATCTTCAGAATCATAAATAGCTTGGTCCAATCAACATTATCGAATGCCTTTTCTAGATCTACGAATGCCATGTACGTGGGCTTGTCCTTCTTGATTCGATCCTCTAAGATCAGACGTAAAGTCAGGATTGCTTCACGTGTTCCTACATTTCTTCTGAAGGCAAATTGATCTTCTTCCAACTCAGCTTCAACTTGTTTTTCCATTCTTCTGTAAATAATACGTGTTAAAATTTATTTATCTAACATAATATTTCCCTTTAATGGTAGGGTGGCCAACATTCACAATCATGTGCTGACATTCGTAGCTGCCTTGCATCACCAAGCATAACAAGTCACGCAACAAGGCTTCACTTTTTAAAGCGACTTATAATATCAGCATTAGAGTTCAATGGCACAAACAATCCAACAAGAACACTGAAGTTAATTTTGAGTACTGTTAAAAAACCTTATGGTGCATCCATATACTACAAAATTAAACATAAAATCAATACTCTGAAACATCAAATTAGGCATTAATTAACCTGTTGACCAGTGCATCTAAGGACAGTCAATAGAGTGCGCACAGCATTTGCCGTTTGGTCCCATGTGAGGGAGCACGGCATTTGTCGTTTTAGGCTGGTACTAAGAACTTAATTGCTTACTGACGTAATGTGACATCTGGCGGCGGTTTTTGGAACTTTTTCAATTACTCGAATAGTGTCGCTTTACAAATTCTAGTTCTGTATGGTGGTGGTCTTTGACGGAAATGCACATACTCCCTTCAGTGTAAGAGTTTGGCACGCCCTTAGCCTACAAGTTACAGCAGTGTTACGATTGCCGCAGATGTAGATACAGTAGTTGTTTGTGCTCTTCGTAGCTATAATTTTTGTTTTCGTACATATAACTGTAAATGTTTCTTCTTTTGTAAATTACAAGTGATGCTATGAAGTTTCTAGACACAAGCGATGATATTAGAGATGAACTAAACAGAGATATTAGTGAAGGTGATATATTAGGTTCTGATGAATCTGTGGATAGTGACGATGAAAATGATCTTACAGTTTTTTAACAACTTTTCACCTTCTGATGTAATTACACCTAGACCACCTAACAATGAACAAAATTCAGACAGCCTTCCTGCCAACCTGTTACAAACCATCGACTCACAGCAATGCCCTCTACGTAAATGGGAACATAATGGTGATTATCAGCCCTGTAATTTATTTTTTGACTCTTTCAAAATCAGGCAATATTATTACAGATGAGATCGTGGGCAATGAATGGAATCAGGTTGATGATTTTTATAACATTTTAGATTACGACTTGGTAGATCATGTTGCTTCAGAAACAAATAAATACTACAAGGAAACTGCTAATGAGTATGTACTCAGTTTTCTAAACTAAACCAATGGGTTGACACCACTGCTGATGAGATGGTTTGTTTTTTCGCAACTTCACTGCTTAACAGGCTCACGTGGAAAAAAAAAAAAATAGTCTGAAGCAATACTGGTCTACGGATCCACTTATAGAAACCCCTATTTTTTTTTTTTTCAAAAATATTTTCCCAGGACAGATTTCTAAATTTACGAAGAATGCTTCATTTTGATGACAACTCTCTGATGGGGGGGGGGGGGGGGGGGGTGACAGGCTTTATAAAATACAAACTGTGATCCAAACATTGAGAAAAAAGTTCTCCTCTGCACTAAGTCCTTTTCAAAATTTAGTTATAGATGAAAGCTTGATGCTGTGGAAGGGCTGACTCTCTTTTTGGCAAAATGAAATGGCGTATGGCTTTTAATGTCGGGAGTGTCCAAGAAAATGTTCGGCTCGCCAGGTGCAGGTCTTTTGATTTGACACCTGTAGACGACTTGCGCATCGTGATGAGGATGAAATGGTGATGAAGATGACACATATACCCAGTCCTCGTGCCAGTGAAATGAACCAATGGTGGTTAAAGTTCCCAACCCTGCCAGGAATCGAACCCGGGACCCCTGTGACCAAAAGCCAGCAAGCCAACCATTTAACCATGGAGCCGGAATTTTCGGCAATACCTTCCCAAAAAAAAAAAAAAAAAAAAAAAAAAAAAAAAAAAAAAAAAAAAAAAAAAAAAAAAAAAAAAAAAGGAAACAATTTGGAATAAAATCATTTGTTCTTTGTGACTGTCAAACTGGAATGGTACTAGGTTTTATAGTATACACTGGGAAAGGCACAATTGTTGACATTGACCAAAGTAATCACAGGGGCCTTTCATCAAAGGTAATTAGAACTCTAATGCAACCATACCTGGATAGAAATCACATACTATTTATGGATAACTGGTATTCAAGCCCAGATTTGTTCTCTTGGCTGCACGATAGAGGTACTGGAGCATGTGGAATGCTAAATGCCGGAAGTAGAAAATGTTCCATGTCTCCCAGATGAAGGGGAAGTCGTAGCTCGTCACAGTGATAAAATGCTAGTCGTAAGATGGTGTAATAAAAGGCCAGTGACAATGTTGTCTACTGTTGACACCTTGAGGTGGCTGGAGCCGCTGACGGGACCACACTCGAAGTGCGTCCGACTGTGAGGACGTATGAAAACCAAAGATGCGGACCAGAGCCCTGCTCCTGCCGAGGAGCCAAAGGCCGGAAATTGAGAAACACGCAAACAGCCAATCAGGGAAGCTTACTATGATTCAACCCATAATTTTCGCCAATGAAGAAGGTCATTATTCCGACCAGTGAAAATAAATTACCATATATGTACAACAAATTCTAGAGGTTTCGATTGCAAAAAACAGCAATTTCGTTATCGAAGCCTCCACGTGGCAAATACAGGGTGATACAAAAGGTTGTTTAACGGATTGCAAGTTACAACAAGCACAACTACAGGAGATCTCCAATACCAAAATAATTCTTTCTACCAACACTCAATGATTAAATAAATATAATTAAATGTCTTTCTTATGAGTCCTGAAAATCTTATTAATATTTTTACATAATTTCACAAAACAAATATTTCATTGACTTCCTCGAAAATGTCTTTGAATGTTCCTTAGTTTTTGCAATAGTGATTTTACAAAATTTTAGCATAATGACAAGACATTATTAACGTCTCCCCACTGGCAACAAAGATCGCCATTTTATGAGGCCACTCCCAAAAAGAGAATCGAAGAAGTGTAAACTCAGGCAATGCTACTTGTGAACACACTACCTGATCAGGACAGAAGAGGAAAGAAATGAGCTCCGAGTGTTCTACATGTAAGGTCGCTCTCTGCATACATCCTCGCTTTGAACTGTATCATACATTTAAAAAGTTTTGAAATGTCAGTGTTTTCTCGATCCAAAATGTCTTTTCATGTGTCTCAAAGTCTCTGAAAGTTGTAATAAATAACTTTATTGTATTTTTTTAAAAGTCTTACTCCCCGGAGGTTGTTTACCAGTCAAATACGTATTTGGATGCAGCTGGCATTATTGCATGGCATATGCCGTGCGCACTCGTCAACAGGTTAAAGCTACATAGAAAGTCTTCAGAGATAATACGTAATATTGAAACTATGCAAGAAGAATGTTGAAAAAGAAAACAAACAGTAAGTTACAGACAACCTGGGAATTTGATTCAAAGTTATTGCTGGTATTCACAATGCCTCCTATCCTAAAAACATCTTATATTAATGGGTTAAATTGTATTAGAAGGGTTGAAATTAACAGGTCTAAAGTAACTTGTTGGATGAAACTTACATAATTGAGTCAGGGTACTTCATATTTTTCATCACTCAACAGAATGAGTAAATCATCCAAGACTTCTTTTTCCTGCAGGATAAAAGTGAGATGAAGATGAAAGCTGATGAATTCGTACTATGGTAGGTTTACAGAAAGTGGTGTAAGAAATGCTGCAAGTTACCTTGAAAGTAATTTCTCCTCATTTCATCATACTTTTGTAAAAGGAGGATTTATCCCAAGATGTATAAATAGATAAACTATTAACATGTTTTACCTTTCACATTATTTCACTATCATTATTGCATTATTGTTGTTTCAGGTGACATGGAGCGACACCAACGCACACATACAGGGGAACGTCCTTTCACCTGTAAATTATGCAATAAAAGCTTTACAAGGCAGCAGTCTCTTAATGAACATTTGAATCGTCACTATGGATTAAAGCCATACCAGTGTAAATATTGCAACAAAGGTGAATATATATTTTTCTGGATACTACATATTTTAATTCCCTGCTTTACTACATTCAAGTAGCTAGTTGCATGAAAACCAGATGTACAAGTATTCTTGTTAATTTCCTAGTGACCGGGCGAGTTGGCCATGCGGTTAGGGGGGCATGGCTGTGAACTTGCATGCGGGAGATAGTGGGTTTGAATCCCACTGTCGGCAGACCTGAAGATGGTTTTCCGTAGTTTCCTATTTTCATACTAGGCAAATGCAGGGGCTGTACCTTAATTAAGGCCACGGCCGTTTCCTTCCAACTCCTAGGCCTTTCCTATCCCATCGTCGCCATAAGACCTATCTGTGTTGGTGCGACGTAAAGCCAGTAGCGAAAAAAAATTCCTAGTGTGCTTGATGGTTGTGCCTTAAACCTAGGATACCTTCCTAAGATAGTAAATACAAAGCTGCATCAAAATAAGACTTTAAAATACCATATCAGTTAATACTAATGGTCTCTTTCTTCTAAAATAAGTCCTAATACCAAAATCCATATTGTGCAAGATAATATATTTAACTTCCATAATATAAAAGTATAAGAAAGGAAGTATTTGAAGACAGCAGCGTACGAAGATGTGGAGATTGTCCTTGTCCTTTAGTGTTTCCATGTTTGTCCTACTCTCCTATTTCTGTTGTCCCCTCTTCCCATACTGACTGCCATTGTGTTCGTCCTATTATACGTGTTCCTTTCTTATTACCCTTTCTGTTTCTCTCTGACTTCTTATAAATATGATCAGCATTTGACATGCTAGAATGTAATCAGCAAAATGTTTTGCAAATTTTTTGTTTGTATTAGAATGGTTTGTTAAGAAGGATACTTTCAGTGTCAACTCAGTTAATGTTTTTTTTATTTTTGCTTGCTTTACGTCGCACCGACACAGATAGGTCTTATAGCGACGATGGGACAGGAAAGGTCTAGGACTGGGAAGGAAGCGGCCATGGCCTTAATTAAGATACAGCCCCAGCACTTGCCTGGTGTGAAAATGGGAAACCACGGAAAACCATCTTCAGGGCTGCCGACAGTGGGGCTCGAACCCACTATCTCCCGGATGCGAGCTCACAGCTGCGCGCTCCTAACCGCACGGCCAACTTGCCGGTACTCAGTTAATGTAACTTGAAAGCTTTTCAGTCTGTCAAAAACACTAATTTTTAAAACACTATAACATACCTGTAAGAAATGCACACTATTAAACAAAGAATGACATGTTTCATTCTACAAGAACATGTGGTTCGAACCCCACTGTCGGCAGCCCTGAAAATGGTTTTCCGTGGTTTCCCATTTTCATCCCAGGGGCTGTACCTTAATTAAGGCCAGGGCCGCTTCCTTCCCAGTCCTAGCCCTTTCCTGTCCCATCGTCGCCATAAGACCTATCTGTGTCGGTGCGACGTAAAACAAATAGTAAAAAAAAAAAAAAAACAAGAACATGTTCAGATTCTATCAATATTCTCTGTAACGTGCACACACATTTAAAAAATTCCCCTCTTTGTGCTGCTTAATTTATCTTTGGAACAATGTTTCACACCTTTTTACATTAGCGCTTGGTGAATCGCACAAGGAGCTATTCTGACGTGGTAAATGTCTGGAATATAGGTTAAAGGATGTTCTTGTCCATAGTATATTCTCTGAATTTATGCTGCTCTCTCGCCACACGAGACATTTTAATAGGTTATTATTTAATCCCTAAAATGAATGTCTTACGAGATTTTTTTTTAGCTTGATTTTTCATGGCCCATGATTGTAGACATGTCTAAGATTAATTCATTTCCATACTTTTATTTAATCAAAATCATGAACAGAGTTATTGCCTACAGAATTCCCCTCCCTCCCCTATGTAAGAACTATGACTGGAGCAAGGGAACTGGCCTCAGTCCAAACACTGTCCTGGAGGTAACAGACGAAGCTGCTTAGTTAAATACAGAACACTTACTCAAAGTTACTAAGGTGACAGTGGAGGACTACTACAGTCATTATTTGACTCACTGTTTTATAACAACACCAATTCACGGTCATTGACAAGTTTATAAAACATAAACAATATTGTACATATAAGCGCTTGATTTAAAGCGATTTCGTAGAATCTGAGGATGTTCTTGTAGAACGAAACTTGTCTCTGTTTAATAGTGGTCTTTTTTTTATTTTTAGGTATGTTATAGTGTTACATGTGTTATAATTAGTGTTTTTCAACAGACTGAAAAGCTTCAAAGTTACATGTATAATAGTAGAATGGTACCCAACAAACAGGCCAGACACTTACATAATTAATTACAGATACACATGTTGTTATGTCAGACTGTCAGTCACATTTCCACAAAGAGTATAGGAACATTCACAAGGAAGAATACAATGACAGGTTATTGTAGGCTGAGAAAGTAACAGAATGGCAAAACAGGGACAAATACAAAAGGACCAGAACCACCTTGGCATCTTCATATATTGCCGTCTTTATAGATGCGCTTGTTTCTGCTTTTCAGATTCATCAGGTTAGTAGTGGGCTTTCACACTCTTTAAGACATATATTCTTGACAATTTCCATATTTTCCAGACTATAAGACAAATGTTTTTACCCTTGATCTGCAGCCTGTAACCTCCCTGCATCTTATGGTCTGAAGGTCTATAGATATTTGTCACATTCTTTACAGATTTGCACTCGTTATAATACCGTGGAGAAGAATAAAGCTTTCAGGGTGTGGTTTCAACAGAGGACAACAGAGACAAGACAGTAATATAAGACCAAAAAGGAAGAAGCTAAAAAGGTTGTAACAGAGGAGAAGAAAAAATAGATGGAAAAGTGGACAAACATGCTGAAAGAGGATAGCAAAGGAAATAAAAAACTACTGTATGGAATGGTCAAGAGTAAGAGGAAGAGCATGAGGGAAGATGTTACAATGATAGATAAAAATGGAAATGAAGTGCAGGAAATGGAGAAACTCAAAGGAATGTGGAAGGAGTATTTTGAAGATTTACTAAACCCAGAAGGAGGCACTGGGGAGGAAAGTAGAAGCAGGAAGGAAGTAAGAAATATGGAACATCGGCAGAAGTGGAGCTAGCAATGGACAAGATGAAAGGAGGGAAAGTCCCAGGTATAGATGAAGTGAGTATTGAGATGGTGAAGGCAGCAGGAGAGGTAGGGAAACAGTGGCTTTATCGTGTGTTGAAAGTAGTATGAAGGAAAGGAAGAACCCTGAAGATTGGAAGAAGGGGTTAATCATACCCATTTTCAAGTAGGGGAATAGAAAAGAGTTTAAGAACTATAGGGGAGTCACATTATTATGCCACTGTTCAAAGGTGTTTGAGAAGATTCTGGAGAATAGAATCAGAAAGAGGGTGGAAGAAAGAGAAGAGCAGTATGGCTTCAGATCAGGAAGGTCCACAGTAGACCTTATATTCGCAGTAAACTACAAGAGCGTCATTATGAATGGGGTAAGGATCTTGGCCTTCATGGACTATGAGAAAGCTTATGACCGTGTGTATAAAAACAAGGTATGGGAAGCCTTACAGAAAAAAGGTGTCGAGGAACAGACTGTAGAAAGAGTGAAAGAGGTGTACAGTGGGAGTGTCAGTTCTGTGAAAATAGGAGGAGAGAGAACAGGCTGGTTTGAGCAAAGAGGTGAATTAAAAGAAGGAAGTGCTCTGTCACCTTTGCTCTTCATAGTAACAATGGACGAGATAATGACACAAGTGGCAAGGAAACTTGGGGAAGGAAAAATGAAAGTGATGCTGTTTGCAGATGACCTGGGGAGAAAAGGAAGAGGATATCCAGGAACAATTAGATGCTTGGGTAGATGAGGTGGAACAATATGGAATGCCCAAAAAGAGTGAGATAGTGATCACAACTAGAAAGAAGGAGAGACCTACGCGAGGGATAATGCTTGGAGGGGAACAGCTTAGGAAGGTGGAGAGTTTCAAGTACTTGGGAAGTATCATAGAGGAAAGTGGAAGAAATGAGAAGGAAATAATCAAGTGTGGAAGACAAGCAGGAGCATTCCTGAAAAGTGTCAGAAGCCTAATTTGGAGCAAGGATGTCCCTTAGAGAAGCAAAAGGGTGATATACAGGATGTACTCTATACCTATTCTGACGTATGCAGCTGAGACTTGGGTAATGAGGCAGAGAGCTGTGAATAGCATACAGGCAAGTGAAATGAAGCAGGATAGGAGTGACAAGACTAGATAAGATGAGAAATGAGAAGGTTCGAGATATAGTAAAAGAAGAGCCACTACACAATAGGATAGAGACATCTAGACTTAGATGGTATGGACACATGAAGAGAATGACAGAGGAAAGGATACCGAGGAGGATGCACGAAATGGAGATAACAGGTAAACGACCCAAGAGAAAGACCAAGAGACAGGTGAATAAAAGGAGTGGTAGTGTGTGTACAGAGAAGAGGAGAGGACTGGGCAAGAGTGACTAGGGAGAAGTGGTGGGAAGACAAGAGGAGATGGAGAGGCTTATGTTCCAAGCAGACCCAGCCAACAGCTGGAAACTGCAGATGATGATGATGATGATGATAATACCGTGGCCTTGGACAAGCTACTTAATGGTAGATAGCCATAGGAGCAGTGATCAGCAGTGAGGATGTGAGAGAAAGGTGTGTTTTGTTGTCAAATTGGCAGATGCAAATAGTGCTGTGATCTGCTTTGAAAATTGCACAGTGCAACCTGTTAAGGGATTTTCATGTAGTATAGCATGTAAATTAGAATTTGTAGAATATGCAAAAGAAACTGTGAACAATCACCACCTCATCCTTCTTCAGCATGATTAATCCCATTTATATGTGGTCACTGATGCGGATATTCATCCTCCACGTTGCTCTGTCCTAAAGCATCTCCTCCACAAGGCCCCGCTGTTTCATATCTTCTTGAATGCTGTCCATCCATCGCTTTCTGGGTCATCCTTAACTAGTTTTCCCTGGTGGAATCAGTTCAAGAATCTTATTCCCCACATAATCTTGATTTTTTCTCTTAACATGGCCACACCATTCAAGTCCAGCTTCTCTGACTTTTACAAAAACTTGCACCTTGTTAAATCTTCTCCTAAGTACTTCATCTCACATTTTGCAACTTTGTATGTACACTTGCCCACCTCAGCATTCGTATTTCTGCACTGTCCAGAAATTCTGCTCAGTACCTTGTTACCTGCAAAGTTTCTGCCCCACATATCATTGCTAGTCTCACCACGGCCTTGTGTACCTTCCCTTTTTAATTTTTCTGGTATCTTTTTGTCGCACAGTATATTCAATGTCTTTCTCCAGTTTAAACCATCCTGACTGTATCCTGCTCTTTATTTCCTTCTCTAATCCACTATCTTTTTGGATAACTGCACTAAGATACCTGAACAAACTTGCTGCTGGGATCTCTACTCCAGTCAACATTAAACCTTCAGCTTCCCTCAGGCTCAGGAACTCTGTTTTATATCTGTTTATCTTCAATCCTTAGCTTTCTGGTGCTTTTCTCCATTCCTCCAACATTTCTCCACAAGCTTCTTTGTCTCTGCACTCAGGACCACATAATCAGCAAACATCATGGACCCATGAGCCTCTGTCCTGACACCCTCTGTCAGCACGTCCATGAGAAGTACAAATAGTAATGGACCCAGAATGGAACCTTGTTTTACTCTTATGTTCACGGGAATGGATTCTGAAGTTCCAGATATACATCAGACCATAATTCTGCTACCCTTGTTCATGTCTTGGGTCAGGTATATATACTTTTCAGATCCAGTTTCTGTCGTAGGCTCTTCTATACTTCTGATCTCGGTATCCTGTCATATCCTTTATCCAGATCAGTGAAGACCTTCGACAAGCTCTTCTCACCTCCTGTGTAGTTATCTCAAGGCAAATATGGAACCTGTTGTTCCAGCCTTGCAGCACTAAAGAGTTTCCTGCAAAAGGTAGATGTTCACATGCGCCTTTTCCCTCCTAAAAGCACTCTGGACTCCCGCCTTTATCACCTCACCTATGGCGTGACGGCCCATTTTCGGGTCATGACCTCCCTAGTTGCTCTCCGCCAAACTTGTCGATCTTGCGCAGCAACTCTCCAATTCCGAATCTTGAGGATGTGTGCTGCGTCCTGATGTACACCATCTTTCCATCTGTTACGTGTCCTTCCCACAGGCCTTCCTCCTCCAAAGTCTCCTAAGAATACCTTCTTTGGGATTCAGTGTTCTTCCATCCTAATTAGATGGCCTGCCCATTTAAGTTTCTTAATTTGAATGGTATGCGACCGGGGTGCCTCCCAATACAGGGAATATAGTTCATTGTTATATCTAATTCTCCATTCCCCTTGTACACATATGGGTCCATAAATTCTCCTCAGGATTTTCCTTTCAAAGAGATCTATCTTCTCCACAGCTTTCTTTGAGAGGGTCCACATATCACTTCCATACATCACTATACTGCGAATGAGGGTTTTGTATAGCATAACTTTTAAGTTCTGGTTTATATCTCTACTTCTGAAAAGAGGTAGTACTGCGAAGTATGCTCTATTGGTAGCTTGAATTCTTGCCTGTATTTCTACCAATTCCTCATTCTTGTTGGTTAGATGTACGCCAAGATATTTAAACTCATTCACCGCCTACACTTTGGATCCTTCAGGGACAAGTTGGTCATCTGTATACTTCCTTCTCCGAGCCTGCATCATTACCTTCGTCTTTTGTTCATTGATCTTAAGTCCAATCTCTTTGCCTTCTCTACTCAAGTCTTCAAATGCTTCTTTAATTGTCCTTGTTGTTGTTCTCATCAAATTAATGTCATCAGCATATCCAACTAGTTGAGCTGTTTTGTAGTGTTCCACTGGTGTCCACTCATAACTTTCTAATCACTGATTCTAGTGCCAGGTTAAATAGAATTGGTGCTAAGCCATCTCCTTGCTTCAATCCCTGATTCACTTCAAAGAAGCTACCCACTTCACTCTGAATTTTCACTCCCACCATCGTATTTTTCATAGTTAATTCCACTAGTCACACCAGCTTTTCTAGTATCTTGAACTCTCTTAATATCTCCATTAATTTATCCCTGTCAATAGAGTTGTATGCTTGTTGAAAGTCGATAAACATCTGTACCACATCTGGTGCCCTGTTCCCAACACTTGTTTCACTGTAAATATCTGATCAATAGTGGATCTTCCCTTCCTGAACCCTGCCTGGTATTCTCGTAGAATTTCTTCGGCTAGGGGTTCTAATCTCTTCTTCAGGATGGAGGTGAACAGCTTATATACTGTACACAGCCATGTAATCCCTCTATAATTGCTACATACCAACTTATCCCCTTTCTTGCATATTGGGCATATGATGCCTTTGCGCTAGCCTTCAGGCATTTCTTCTGTATTCCACACACTCACAATTAGATCATATATAGCTTCTTATAGTGTGGTTCCTCGGTATTTCCACAACTCTACAGGGATTCCATTGATACCTGGTGCTTTATTGTTTTTCAGTTTGCTGTATGGCTTCTATCACTTCTTGCATAGATGGTGCTGTGACTTCCGATTCATTTGTCTCATTGTTATTCCTTGAGGTAGTTGGTGTTTTCCCTTCCATTTCTACTGGATTCAGGAGGTCTTGGAAATATTCCTTCCATCTATCTTGGATCCCTTCTTTATCTCCCAAAAGTTGTCCGTCTCTGTCCTTACACGTGTTTGTTCTTGCCTTGAATCCTTCTTTCACTTCCTTAACTTCTCTGTAAGCCATGTAGCTATTATCTTCTTTAAATTCCTCCACTATTCTAGCCATTTTCTCATTTAATTTTCTTTTCTTTCTTCGACATACATTCCTTACTTCTTTATTCTGATTTTCAACCTCTTGTTTCTTCACCCTTGTCGGTCTCTCTAGGTATGCTTTATATGCCTTATCTCTTTCTTCTATGGATTTTTGACATTCCTCATCAAACCATACCTCTGTGTTCCTTTTGGGTGTAATGTCTAGTGTGTCCTTTGCCACGGCCTTAACGCTTTCCTTCAGAGCAATCCATTTGGTTTCGACCATTGCTGTTTGGTCCTTATTATATTTCTCTACCACAACTTCTGCCATTCTTTCTCCGCATCTTTCTGATACTTCCTTATTCTTCAGTTCACTAGTATTGTTCTTTTCTATCCTACTCACTCCTTCCTTCCTTGCTTTCATAATGCGACACCTTAAGTTTGCCTTAACTAGAAAGTGGTCGGAGCCACATCTTGTTCCTCTGTATGATCTGACATCCATGATATTGGATGCCCATCTTTTCTCCATCACTACATGGTCTATTTGATTACAGGTCTTTCCATCTGGCGATATCCATGTTTGCTTGTGTACCTCTTTATGAGGGAAACAAGTTGACATCACTTTTATGTTTCTGCTGGTAGCAAGGTCAAGCAATCTCTATCCATTATCATTAGTATTGTGTAAACTATGGATCCCTATTATTCCTTGATGTATCTCCTCCTTCCCAGTTTGTGCATTTAGGTCTCCTATTATCATCTTTGCATCGTTTGATGCAATTAAATCTAGTACTCATTCCAGTTCAGCATAGAACTGTTCCTTTACTATCTGTTCCTTGTCTTCCGTTGGTCCATATACATTTACGATTGTTAGATTATAGAATCGTATTTTAACACGCAGTGTTACCAATCTTTCATTTACTGCCAAAAACTGTAGTACATCACCTTTGGCTTGTGTTCGTACTATAAATGCTACTCCTCCTTCTTGTGCATTCCTTGATTTCCCATTACTAAATATTGTGTGGGTTTTGGTATTCCAAATCTCATCTCTTCCTGACCATCTTGTTTCTTGGATCGCTGCTATGTCCACTTTGTTGACTTCTAGTTTCTGCGTTAATACTTTCAATGCTCCGGCTCATAGAAGGGTGCGTACATTCCATGTACCAATTGCATAATCCATTTCCTTTAGCTTAGCTCATCGTCTATTAAATCCACCATTCCGAGGCATATTCTGCGGCTTCGCAACAGTTTGTTTTCCGGAGCGAGGTTGTTAGCCTTGCTCCAAGCCCCAGCAATCCTGGAGGACCGATGTTTTCTGTTAGGGTTGTCTCTCTTAGCTGATTGGTCCCCATTTAAGTGTCGGGAACTCGCTTTCCGCCCTTACATGACTTAGCTGTGTACCGTTTCACAACTGCCCAGGGCGAGTGTACACGGCAACACTGTGCCCGATTTCACCACCCGGCCTGCTGTTAATCGCACGGTCCGGCTTGCACATAACCTCCTTTCAATATTACTCTTCATAAATTCGGTAACACACTGTATGGTTACAATTGTTGTAGTCTCTGATAACCATGACTGAGAGCTTCAAAACAAGCCCAAGTTTGCTGCTGTACGTTTATCCTGGGCTGAGAAAGAGTTGCTTTAGGAAAATGATAAAAACATTTTTCGGGGTGGTATTACACTACAAATACATATGGTTATAACGTATAAAAATTTAATTACCATCAGATAAGTAGTTTTCCTTGTATATATTTCTAACTGAGCGCTTCGTAGAGAAGAAGCCCAAAATGTGGGTAATATTTATTACAACCACAAATAAAAAATATTAATGAATGTCGAAAACAATGTGTCTTATATGCCCTTATGTAGAATTAAACAAGGAAAATATTGGTATAAATCGCATTGCAATAGGCCTATTGGTTTGTTTGTAATTAAACCCTAAACTCGAGTGTCCATAACAAAAAAATCCGACAGTAGATGAAATACAGCATAGATGGATATACCCCAAGATGCCATTTGCGCCTTCCCATGGAGGACCCAGTGCCTGCTAGGCAACCAGGACACATGCTGAACCTAGGTGACTGAAGTGCTAATCGTTTCTGCAGAACATACTAATGAACATGTCCTGTGAATTTGAACTTCCTATCTCTAGTCTTTCAAGGTGTTCTGTTTGTTACGAACATGAGTGTAGATAGAGTTTTTTGTTTACAATTGGCTTTACGTCACACCAACACAGATAGATCTTATGGCGATGATTGGATAGGAAAGGGCTAGAAGTGGTAAGGAAGTGGCTGTGGCCTTAATTAAGTACAGTCCCAGCATTTGCCTGGTGTGAAAATGGGAAACCACGGAAAACCGTATTCAGGACTGCCAACAGTGGGGTTCAACCCCACTATATCCCGGATGCAAGCTCACAGCTGCGCGCTCCTAACTGCACGGCCTACTCGCCCGGTATCAAGAAAATGGACAGCAGACCAAATGTCTGGGTATTTGCTGATGATGTTCTGTTTTGGGGAGAAACAGAACCTGAAGTACAAAAAAAACCTGACTCAATGGAACCACAGAAATGACCATTAACAGGAAAAGAACAAACTCAAACC
The DNA here is from genome assembly GCF_040414725.1 of Anabrus simplex. Classification (NCBI taxonomy): domain Eukaryota; kingdom Metazoa; phylum Arthropoda; class Insecta; order Orthoptera; family Tettigoniidae; genus Anabrus; species Anabrus simplex. Next base: position 1,563,926,596 of record NC_090265.1, read on the forward strand.
TCATTTTTGGAAGGAGCAAAATTAGAAGCTGAATAACAGACAGCATATTCCTTCATATCCAAACTCAAGAAGACTTTCATTAATGCTCCCAATACAGTACACTATTACAGAGAGATTATAGGATTGACATTATCCAAGTTTTTCTTTGTAACCAATTGTGCAGGGGCCAATGACGACCATATGGATTGTGTGTGTTGTTTTTCTAAGTGAGAATTTTAACAAGATTAACGAGTGTTTGTTGTGTTCATACAATGAAGAATCTCAGGCTGTAGCACAAGAAATGAAAATCCACAGCCTGTAGCACAAGCAGAGGCTTTATTGAGGAATCCAAATTTGGAAATTACTGTATGCAGTGCACTCCTTCAATTTTCTACTGGGTGCCATCGTGAGTCGACATTGTCCAAGGAAACCCCATCGAGTGTGGTAGAAATAGTGAACAGCATGTTGGATGGATTTTGCTAAAGACAAACTGAAGCAAAGTTTACCAGAGAATTTAGACATTGAAAAACAAATAAAATGTGCCGATTCAGAATTCAAGATAAAAACTAAATTCTCACCGCTGGTTTCAGTTGATGGTGAGTAATTATTTCACTATTTATACGGAGATCCTGCATTTAAGGAGGCAGAATCTGACTTTTTAACATATCGAAATATTGATTATGATCAAATAAAACAATTTTGTTGTGTTGTAAAGTGATAAATGTAAGATAGTGTACGTAATGTGTATCCATGAATGTACTGAAGTGTGTTTTCAGTTAAAATAGCACTCTTATTAGGGAGTCATTTTCTATTTTGTCCTATGACTTTCCACTTTATTTCCTCTTCTTTTGATAAATGTCCCCTTTAAAATCTGGTCTCTAATCATAAGTGTTGACATTCATATCGCATTGGTTAGCACTATTAATTACATTAAGTTTTTGTTACCTAAGTGGGATTGGGTTTGAAATATGTTCTGTTCTTATTCAGGTTCTCTTATCTGTTTGTTGTTATAATTATTATGTAAATGAAAAATTGTATAGTGCTCTTTTATAGGACTCTGTAAGCCCAGTGCTAAGTACTTCTAGAGTTTGTAGCATTCAGTGATGAGATTTTGGTAGTGGTAATTGTAATGAAGATCATTTGAAGGGATTTGTTTGGTCCTTGGCTTACTATGCAAAAGGAGTGGTACAGTGAAGCAAGTGCGATAACAGATATAACTTGAAAACAATATTCTCTCATCCATGGTTAACTAATGCAGATATCGAGCTTGAATTATTATTATTATTATTATTATTATTATTATTATTATTATTATTATTATTATTATTATTATTATTATTATTATGGATTGCTATGAAGTGTTACATTCATCTATTATTATTATTATTATTATTATTATTATTATTATTATTATTATTGCATCATATGTACATACGATATGATCGTGCTGTTTGTGAGGTTACGTCAAGAAACATGTGCTATATATATAATTATTTATATCAATTACAGAAAACTGAGAGAAGAATTCTTAGAACAATTATTAATAAAAAACACCAAGTTGATGGACAGTGGAGATTGTTGCCTAACAACATTGTCTATCGTGAATGTGAATCAATAATATCTACAATGCGTAAAAGAAGAATTTCCTTTATCTGTCACATATCAAGATTACCAGACACCAGGGGCCTATTCCACGAACGAACTTTGCAACTTTTCACTTTTCACTTTGCACTTTTCAGTTCAGATTTTGTTCCACCATCACTTTTCAAATTTAACTTGCAAAGTGAAAAGTGAAAAGTGAAAAGTTAGGAATCTTTTCACTTTTCAAGCCTGTTATGTTCCTCCATTGGTACAGAAATGCAAAGTGCAAAGAAATGAAGTGAAAAGTTTTCATAAATCTTGCAAAGAGATGATTCCCTTTTCATATGTTAATTAACAAGTATGTACACTAGTTTCTCGGCGTAGAATTTGGTTTAGTGATATAAACACGTTACGACGTGAGCTTTTATTAGCATCAAGTGAGGACAGTGATGAAGAATCCAATAAGAGAACGTACAAAGACGAGATTAATTTTCATAACCTCACTTCGACGGACTTTCGCGAGTGATTTCGTTTTACCCCAACACAGGCTCATTATATTCTTGAAATGATCGGACATTTATTGAAACATGTAACAAAAAGAAGTCAATCCCTTTCCGGAAAAGAACAAATTCTTATATGCTTACATTGGTTAGTAAATGGTGCCCAGCTGCACAGTGTAACACCAATGCATGGGACATCAAAACCATTATTTGCGAACTGTTACCAAAGTCGTAGATGTTATAGTAAATGTAATATTTCCTAACAGTACGTTAGCCTGATAATCCACTCAATATAGCGACGGCATTTCTAATGAAGGGTGAATTTCCTTCTGCGTGTGAATGTGTTGACGGCAGCCTACTCTCGTTAATATTGATGTGTCATAATTTGAGAGGTTATCTTTAAAGTTGTCGAAAAAGTATGTCACGTTTCTCCTTGACAACTTCCAGCACAGCCAGCTACTTGTAATAATCTTTTTTCCCATGATATAAACGTAAACTGTACGACAATTATACCGTCAAATTCGCCGCGAAAAGTAAAGCATTAAAATCGTAGAGTATTAGGCCTATACAGTTTGCTCATGGAATAAACTCGATCGTATCACTCATTCGCAAAGACTTTTCACTTTGCGAAAAAATTGAAAAGTACAACCTAGACCATGGTGGAACAGAAAGACTTTGCACTTTGCAAAATTTGAAAAGTGAAAAGTGCAAAGTTGAAAAGTTGCAAAGTTCGTTCGTGGAACAGGCCCCAGGATATTGAAACAACTATTCGATTACTTTTTGAAGAATAAAATCAATAATAATTTGTTCAAAGAAGTTCAGGATGATTTGGAAGAATTGGGTATAACTCGGCAACAAATCAAAGACAGAAAAGAGAAGAGGATTTTGAAGAACGAAAGCATGTCTCAAACTGAAAACAGTTGAACGTAAACAATATACTATATCTGACGTACAAAGGGCTTCCAGGTCGGAGAGGATGAGAAAGTTCTGGGAGAAGAAAAAGAAGAAATTAAATATATTGATTTTAGTGTTCCAATGTGATAGATAGATAATGCCTTTATTGGTGGCGAAGTTAGGGCTCAAGGCCCTCTCTTACTCTAAAATATGTAAATAAATAATAAATAATGTAAATACCTGTAAATTAAAATTATAATTTATTCTTACCTGTATATATAAATTGTAATCCATGATTGTGAAACACACTGTAACTTCCAGAATGGTAATAGGCACGAGAACGATCGAGAATATTCCATACATTATGATCTATGTATTATGCACTCTCAAGTTTTCGAGAAGGTATTGCTTGTAATGTATCTTTCTGGAAGCCTGGCCAGGATACCTATATAAAGAGACGATCTTGACGGTGAAGTTAGTTATTATTTGGGAGTTACTGTTAAGTGAGTTGTTGAAAGAGAGTTATGGTGTAGCAAGATTATACTAGTGACATGCATTGGATGCAGTCGCCATATTAAAGTGTTGGCAGTTGTTTTAAATGGCGGTTTGTGATGTGAGTGTTTTGTTGTGACAGCAGTGATCAAGGTTATGTGTGTGTATAATTTGTAAATAAATGTAAATAAAATAATTGTACCAACTGACAGCATCTTGTGTGCGGCTTTGTTAACTGGCGACTGTGCCAGGACTAATGTAGCACACTGGATCTCAACTCCGGATACTGGCAAGTGGAGATCGAGGAAATTTCTAGACCACTGACTGATTTCATGACACCGAGAGGATTTTACCAGTTTGCAGTAATACTCTTTTGATTGAAGAATGCTCCTGCCACCTTCATGCGACTAATGGATAAGGTATTATCAGGATATGTTGGAGATTTTTGCCAAGTGTATCTCAATGACATTTTAATTCACAGCAAGAATTTTCAAATACACCTTGTACATCTGAGGAAAGTGCTGGAACGATTGAAGATTCATGGACTGACTCTCCAACTGGAGAAGTGCCACTTCGCCCAGTCCTGCGAAGAGTATCTTGGCCATGTCCTAACCTCTGAAGGCTTAGAAAGGCAACCAGAGAAGAATCGAGCTATTGAAGAAGCTGAATGCCAAGCGACAAGTACGTCAGTTCTTTGGCTTGTGTGGATGGTATAGCAGCTTCGTGCCCCACTTTTGAAGTGAAGGCAATACCACTCACCCATTTACTCCATAACAACTGCCTATTCCGAAGGACCAGCAAGGAAGAGGCAGCATTCCAAGGCATTAAGGCTGCGATATGCAACACTCCCGGACTAGCCCATCCCGACCCTCAATGGAAGATGTGCCTGCAGACGGATGCTAGCGACTCCGGCTTAGGAACATTGTTATTCCAGGAGAGGAGTGACGGCAGAAGGGACATCATCGAGTATGCCAACAGGAAGCTATCTCCCACCAAACAACGCTACTGCACTGCCGAGAAGGAAGCCTTATGCCTCAAGTATTATTACAATATTATAAGTCCACCTGTTCATTACAATACAATATGATCCACTATTTCATATGATCAAATCTTGTAATAAGGAAGCCTTAGCCGTGGTGTGGGCCTTGGGCAAATTCAGAGGCTACTTGGAGGGAAGGAAGTTCCAGCTCTACACCGATAATGCCGCTCTCAAATGGTTGAACTCGGTTTCTGACTCAAAGTCTAAATTGATGCGATGGGCTCTGCTAATTGCAGAATTTGATTTCGATGTGTGTCACGTCCCAGGACCGGCAAACATAGGTGCAGACAGCTTATCTAGGCACCCGGCTGATGGAACCTGAAGCTAGGAGCACCATTGCCGAGAGGGAGTTCACACGAAAACACCAGAGTGAGCCTAAGTAATCTGTCCTTATGACCATCAAGAAGGAACTTGATCTGGGAGTGATCAAACAGGCAGGAACAAGACAAGCCCTATAGGACCATGACGCAGTGGTTTAGGCGACAGGACACCGACGTGTCCTGAGGGAATTCAAGATGTGCTACAAGAACTTCCGGGTTGATGGAGCACTACTGATGTACAGGCCGCACCTCTCCAACATGCCTGCAGTAGTGGTGATCCCCAGACAGCACATGACGGACATCCTGGAGATGTTCCATGACAGCACGGAAGCTGGACATCCAGGAGGCAAGGAGACATATCAGTCTTTCCGACGAAGATTCTTCTGGGTCAGCATGCGGAATAACATCCTGGACTACGTGAAAGGGTGCTACATCTGTGCCTGCACCAAGGCGGGCAACAGGAAGGCAGATTACAGCCAACAAGGAAGACGGCCACAACGCTCGTGGGAGGTCATAACCCTGGACTGGATGGGTCCTACTAATCACTGACCTCTTCACAAGATGGATTGAGGCCTTTCCGATACCTGAAGCCACAATGGGACGTATCACCAGCCTGCTACAAGACGAGGTATTCATCCGCTACGGTTATCCACGGTGCATTCTGTCAGACAACAGGAGTCATTTTACGTCGAGGAAGTGGCAGCAGATGGTGACAGAATGGGGTGTGGAGCACTGGACCACCCTTATCTACAACCCAAGGGCAAATCCAACGCAACGACAGAACTAGGAGCTGAAAAGGATGCTATGAGTCCACCTGATAGCCAAAGAACATCGACTGTGGGACTGTCAGATACTGCAGTTACTCTTTGCTCTGCAGCGACACATCAACCATGTCACCGGCTATTCTCCAGCAGAGCTGTTTCTTGGTCGACAGCTGTACGGCACCAGAGATTGGGAGATTCGTCCACCACCCACTTTGGTTCAAGATGATGCAGCTGTTTCCATGGCAGAGTGGCAGCATCAGCAGGACATCAAGGACAAGCAAGTTTTGGCTGAGAAGAGATCCCTTACCCAGACCAAGGCTCAAGATGTTGAAGAGACCCATATCTTGCTACCAGGCCAACAAGTTCTGCGATGTAACCACCCAGTCAGTAATAAGATTGGAGGGTTTCATGCAGGTCTCACACCTAAGTGGGTTGGTCCCATCGAGGTGGATAAACAGCTGGGCCATTGGGGTCTACTTACTGAAGACCAACCCTCTTGTCAAGGTCCACACATCGGAGTTGCGGTGGGTCACCCAGCCGCTGCACATACCTGGAGGAGAGGCTACTAATGACACAGCACCATCTGGTCATCATGACAACACGACGACTATCATCGAGGAAGAGGCTGGCAGCAAGGCAACCCCGACTCCCGACACAGCACATGCTGGTCAAGAGGAGGAGAGCACATCCAGCGACATCGAGGAAGTAAGAAGATAATTTCTACATCCAAGGCAATGTCGACGAGTGTGACTGTGTGGAAATTGTTTCAGGTTATAGGGCGGATATTGACGCAAGTGCAATAACAAATATAACTTGAAAATAATATTCACTCACCCACGGGTAACTACTGTAATGTAGATATCCAGCTTGAATTCTTCTTCTTCTTCTTCTTTCGAATGGGCCACCAGAGGACCACGTGCCAATTTCAATTCCTTCTTCTTTGTTCTTTCCTTTTCTTCCAGTACGCTTTCATCTGTTCACTATGTTTCTTCTTTCTGTCTTCAGACCACTTTGAACCAGTCTTTTTTACTTTCCTACCTTGGAATCCTTCTATTTTCAATACTTTTTCCCGAAAACCTTCTCTATTATTTATTTCTTCTGTTGTTATATTGTTTTTTTTCTAAATCCTTTCTTACTTCATTGACCCAGCTTGTCGTTGATTTCTTATCCCACAAATATCTGAAAATCTTACTGGTTAATCTACTATCTTGCATTCGATATAAATGTCCAAAAAACATAAGTCTCCTTTTCCTCATTACATCTGATATATTTTCTATTTTTTGATATATTTCAGCATTACTTCGTAATTTCCAACCTTCTGCTGTGTTTTGTGGGCCCAATATTTTCCTCATGATTCGCCTTTCTAGTATTTCTAGTTTATCTAAATTATAGTTTAATGCCAGACATTCGCTTGCATATAGGCATTCTGGCTTCACTACTGTGTTGTAATGCCTTATTTTTGCATTTTTGGATAGGCATCTTTTATTGTAGATATCTTTGGTGACACCATAAGCTCTCTCCATTTTATGTACCCTCACCTCTACTGCAGATTTTCTAAACCATTTTCTTGGATTATTTCCCCTAGATATTTGAATTTTTTTACCCTCTCTATTTGGCCAATATCTGTTTTCAGAAATTTTGGTGCATCCCAAATATTTGTTAAAAATTTTGTTTTTTCTGCAGAAATTCTTAAGCCAGTTCTGCTGGCGATTCTTTCCAAGACATTTACTTGGGTTATAGCAGATGTCACATTTTCAGAAAGTATTGCAAAGTCATCTGCAAATGCAAGACAATTTATTTTGATCCTTTTGTTTCCTCTTCCTAACCTTATCGGTGAAATGTTGAATTCAATAAGTTTTTCGTTCCAAATTCTCACTATTTTCTCTAGGACACAATTAAAAAGAATTGGGGATAGTCCGTCACCTTGTACACCAGTTTTTATTTTGAAAGGCTGTGATATCTCTCCCAGAAATTTCACTTTAGAGACTGTGTCTGTAAGTGTTTCACGGATTAGATTTGCCAGTTTAGACATTATGCCAAATTCTCGAATTATTTTATATATAGTTTCTCTGTCAACAGAATCAAAAGCCTTTTTGAAATCTACAAACATGACTACAATGTCCTTTGAATTAAGTAACCTGTGGCGAATTATTGACTTAAGATTAAATATTTGTTCTGAACATGATCTTCCTTTCCTGAAACCACCTTGATATTCACCTAAATGATTGTCTAGTGTTGTTTCTACTCTGTTTAATAAAATCTTGGAAAATATTTTATATGCCACTGCTAATAAAGATATTCCTCTGTAGTTATTAACGTCCTGTTTATTACCTTTTTTGTGGAGTGGATGCATCAAAGCTACTTTCCATTCCTCAGGAATTTTTTCAGTTTTCCAGATTTCTTCAAAGAGTAATTATAGCTCATTTGCTATATTTGGCAAGGACCACTTCAAAAGTTCCGCTGTAATAGAATCTTCTCCGCTAGCTTTGTTGTTTTTGAGGGTTTTAATTACTTCTTCAATTTCTTTTATAGTTGGTGGTATGTCTTCTTCCAAATTTTCATCAATATCTTGAAATTCTAATTTATGACTTGGTTCAGGACAGTTCAAAAGTTGATCAAAATATCTTGCTAATATTTCACAATTTTCAGTATTGCTTAGTCCAATTCTGCCATTTTCATCCTTGAAACTAACATTTGTAGTTTGGTATCCCTTTAATTCATTCTTAAAAGTCTGATAAAATTCACGGGTGTTATTTTTTATAAAGTTTTTGTCCATTGCTATAAGTTTCTCCTTTTGAAAGGTTCGTTCAGTACTTCTGATTATCCTTGCTGTTTCCTTCCTTTGTTGTTTAAACTGATCAAAATCTTCAATTTTCTTTGAGCATTTCCATTTTTTCCATGTTTTAGCCCTCTCTGCTAAAGCTTCTTCACATATTTCATTCCACCATATTTTCCTTTTATTTTTTATTTCCCCAAATGTTTTCTGTGCTGCATAATTAATTGCTTTGGATATTTCTTGCCAGTTGCCTTGTTTAGCCACTTTAATTTCGTCTTGGTAGTTTTTAATTGATTCTGGTGTTATAGTAAGTCTGTCTACATTATATTTTATTAACCTCTGTGGCTTTCGTTGTTCTTTATTAGGTAGGAGTTTGGCTTTAATTTTAGAGAGATAATGGTCAGAATCAAATTCACCATTCCTTACTACTTTCACGTTCATAATTTCTTTTGTACTTTTTTTTGAAACAGCCACATGATCTAACTGAAATTCTCCTAACATTGGGTTTGGAGATATCCATGTTTTAGCTTTTCTGGGGAGTTTTCTAAAGAAGGTTGACATTAGTTTCAGGTGATAGCTTTGACACAAAATATGGTGTTCATTTTCGGAATTTTGGATATTTCATTTTCCAAACGAACCCAGAATTCCTCTGTTTTTGGAGGGTTTTTCCTATTGTCTTCATTTATTGGTGCATGGCAATTAACAAGTGTGTACGTTTTGTTTTTGCATTTAATTGATAGGAGAGATATTCTTTCTGAGTTGGATTTAAATTCTGTTACATTTCCTATTATACTTTTATGAATGTAGAAAGCTGTACCAAGTAGTGGCATCCCCTTCATAATTTTGATTGCTGGTTTGCCTTCAAAAGATCCTGTAATTACAAGTGTCTATTACATTTTCATCTAGGAATCTAGTTTCTTGAACTGCCAAAATTTGAATTTTGTTTTTCTCTAGAAGTATTTCTAGTTCTTTTTGTTTACCAGTCTTGAGTAGAGAATTTACATTTAAAGTGCCAAAAAAGAATTCCTTTTTGAATTTTATTTTAGAAGGATTCCAAGGTTGCTCCGACTCAACCTTCTGATTGCAGTTGTTGGGACTCCCCAGAACCTGTAGTCCCAATGCATTGCGTGACGCAATGGTGGATTTCTCTTTCGAGTTACCACCTGGGGTAGTGCCTTCATTCAGCGGACTTTCCATACTGCAATTGAAATTGTATAAAATACAAAGTGAGGAATTAGATTCCAGGATAAGATCGGATTGTTAGTCCGAAATTTGATTTTTGTTCGTGGTTCACTCCACTAGGCTCTTCCGCTCTCTCCACCGTTCGGAACTAAAGCAGAGTTCCTCTTCCGCCTTCAAGACCGTTGGCCAGGTTTCACCTGTAACCCTAGGCAGGGGCCCTTACTGGGTGCTACCACCCGGAGCCAGATGGACCCAGGTTTTTTAACGAGGTTGTTACTCCTCCCCTCCTCACTTCCTCGTCTCTTGATAGATTATTATTATTATTATTATTATTATTATTATTATTATTATTGCTTGTATGGATAGCTATGAAGTGTTACAACCATCTAATTATTATTATTATTACGCCATATGTACATACGATATGACCGCGCTGTTTGTGAGGTTATGTCATGAAACATGTGCTATATATAAATATTTTTATCAGTTCAGTTAATGTAAATACCTGTAAATTAATATTATAATTTATTCTTACCTGTATATATAAATTGTAATCCATATTTTGTGAAACACACTGTAACTTCCAGAAAAGTATAGGCACGAGAACGATTGAGAATAGCCATACCTTATAATCTATGTATTGTGCATTCTTGAGTTTTCAAGAAGGTATTGCTTGTAATGTATCTTTCTGGAAGCCTGGCCAGGATACCTATATAAAGAGACGATCTTGACGGTGAAGTTAGTTATTATTTGGGAGTTACTGTTAAGTGAGTTGTGGAAGAGAGTTATGGTGTAGCAAGATTATACTAGTGACATGCATTAGATGCATTCGCCATATTGAAGTGTTGGCAGTTGTTTTAAATGGCGGTTTGTGATGTGAGTGTTTTGTTGTGACAACAGTGATCAAGGTCATGTGTGTATTTAATTTGTAGATAAATGTAAATAAAATAATTGTACCAACTGACAGCATCTCATGTGCATCTTTGTGGATACGTTAGCAGCCACAGGAAGGATGAAAAGAACTTAAGCTATCTCTACTTGTAGGTGCTTTCCTATTTTTCTAACTAATGGCTAGTTTTCACAGACGGCAGATGGTAGAAATCCTTTTCACTTTTAAAGTTCTCTATAGTTTTCAGACAAGCACTATTAATACAAGAACATAAAAGAAACACATTATAGGTTTCAGACAAGCACTACTATTAGGTACATGTTTCACTCGTTCCTGAAATTTTGGCACACAAAATTTCTTGAGAAGTGTGACAATGGTTATAAATATCAGTTGGTAAGTTACTCCAGAAAAAATAATGTGATGTAGAAATTCTTTTTGATTGACAATTAGAAAATTGAGAACCGAAATATGCTGTCAATACGGAAAATAAAAGCCTGATATTGGAAGTAGTGTAACTTTTCCTTGGAGCAACTCACTACTTCAGATATCAAGCTTTTACTTTCTGTATTGACAGCATATTTCAGTTTTTGAATTGTCAATCAAAAAATTTCTACATCAAAATATTACTTTTTCCTTATGTAACTTACTAATTGATGTACCGGTATATAACCACAGTCACACTTCCAAAGACATATCAAACATCAAGAATTCAAGAACAAGTGCCTTTTACATGTCTTTCCTCTGTGTGAGTGTGTTTGTTTGTTATTGTTAGTTTTTCTTTTTCGTGATATTACAAGTTTAATTTTTCGTAAGGATTCATTTTTAGTGTTATGTTTTAGAGTGATTTTTAAATTTTTATTTATTTTTAAGGCTAAGGAAAGCTCATTGGGGCCAAACCATGTATCTATTGCATGATATTTCTTTTAAAATATTTAATACATTTGTGTATTGATGAGGTGGACCAATCGTACATTTTTCTTATACTATACAGTCAATACAGAACAACCCAAATATGAGATTCTTATATTGCTTCAAGAATCTGACTACCTCTGCTGGATTTCAACTGGCAATTTTGGAATCCAGAGGTTGCACTCTTCCACTGATGCACAGATGGAACTAATGAAAAGGTGCATTGCCGTGGTTCAGAATCCACATAACACTGAAGGCTGTGATTTCAATATCAATATCTTGCTTTGATTTTGCAAATGATAGTGACTTTGGAAGGATCACGAGCCTGAAAATTAATCCAAATTAATAGGCATAGTTTATCTGTTTCTAATAATTGCTAGCTTGCAAAGGAGGAATTTACTTTCATGATTATTCTCAATATATCTAGTGTATATTTGTATTAATTCTAGACCAGATTGAAAATTTTTACTTGAGAACTTATTCAAATCTTATTAAGTTTCATTAACATATCATCATAAAACTATTTCAGGTTATGTGGAAATGTCAGCATGCTATAAACACATCAAGACTCATGAGCGAGGAAAAGATACTCCAGAAAGTCAGCCTAAACCGAAGAGTCAGCCTAAATTGAAGAACAGTGATGAAGTACTTTCCCCTACTGGAATACCACCAACTGTTGTGGCTGCCACTGCTCCAGATTCAGGTATATTAGCTTTAATTGACATATTTTGAAATTGAATGGTTAAAAACATATGCTGTATAATTTATTGAATTTTCTAAATTATGAATCATTCTACATAATATATATCTTTGTTTTCTTCATTTGTTATGATTTATAAGGGAAGAAAATAGTTTTATTCTTCCAAAAATAATTTATTTTGACTTTATTTTATATATTTCCATGTTTAAAATATAACTTACAATTTACATATATCCTAATATGTCTGTAGTCTAGTGATCATTGTGTGCACTGGTGTACAGTATGCACTTTGAACAATTACTGATTTTAGGATAACTTGGTGTGTGACATCTTGTGAGCGATTATTTGAGGCAGCCCATTCCAAAACTTGTCTTATTCACAATAAGTGCTTTTTCAAATGCCAAAAGTGTGTATTGTTTGTGATATAAATAAAGATAAAATAAATAAATAGCCTTGTGAATTCCCTAAGGGCTATGGCCTCCTGCAATGCAGGGACAGTGCTCAATGTAACTCATCAGGTGAGCAGGTCCTGAAGGGCATTATTATATTGGTTATTTCCTAGTTTGTTTCATGAGAATGTATTACTGCATATTGTACACTTGTGTAGTCTCACCTCCGAGTGTATGCACTTGTGTTTTTTTTTTTTAAATCAACAATTCACAAAACGCACTCTTACATTATTGACACTTGTATCCTACACTTGCCCAGTGGTTAGTTGCTGGTCTCTAAACCTTTGTAGGACTAACTCCATAAACGGCAAAGCAGCAGCATCTTTCACAAACATTTTTAGGGATTACTGTACAACCTTCATGGTCATGGGGCATGTGTGGTACCCATTATACTTCACCACTACAGGCACTCCTTTACCTCACTCAAGGTGTTCTTGATCATCCATGACATGAACGTGGAGTTGGACGGACAAGAGACTATGTAAAACTTTGTTAAAATTGAGTTGTGGATTGCAAGAGGTTACTTGCAATTGCAAGAGGTTGCCAACTCCTACGACATTTTGAATTTACGTACACCAACAATTCATTTCTTACTATCATCTGTATGCAGAGAAATGGGAATTATCCTACTCCAAATCTAAATCACTAAAAATTTTTTTCCCATGCTGCTAAATACATATTAACAAAAACCTGAAATTAGATGCTGTCTTGTTCACAGATGATGTTGCTGTAATTCTTCCTATAGAAGATGACCTGCAACAATTGGTCCATAATTTGCACAAAATTGCATCCAAGTATAATAGGCCTAAGTATATTAAAGCAGAAAACTAAAATTATGACTTTTAAAGAGGAAAACCCATTTCAAGTAAAATTTGTTTAAACAATGCATTACTGGAAAGAGGAAACATATTTACTTATCTGGGCTGTAACTTATAGAGAGTGACTTACTACATAAAATCACAAAATATACAAAAACTTTGGTAGTTATAAAGCAGGTTATGAACCATCTTTAGTTCAAAAACATACCCACATATGTGTATGTAAAACCTCAGCTAGACTAGTCCTATGCTATGGAAGTGAAGCATGGACAATAATGAAAACTGATGCTAAAAGAATTACCACTAATGAGATACATGAGAAGAACAGCAGGATATACTTGATGGGATCATAAACAAAATTAAACAGTATTGCAGGATTTCAAAATTTAATCAGCAATATAATATATGCATGATTATCAAGAAAAATGGAAAAGATCATGTTTGAAGAATGGTGACAGAAAGATTTCCCAGAGAAATTTTCAAGTACTACCCTAAAGGAACAAGATCCATAGGTCATCCACCGAAACATTGGTGAGAAAATGCTATATAGACCACTATACCTAATACGAGAATGGATGGCGATTTTTCCATGACGTTCAAGAAGGGCCCAAGTTGTTAGATTGAGCTAGTATTTAATTCAACATTGAGATTTTCTATAAGAAGACATTGTTTCCAGCCTTGTGATATGCATTTGGAGTATTACTGAAAGAGTGAAAAGTTTAAAAAAATGAACAAACAATCTAATCAATCATTCACTATTGATCTGCATTTAGGGCAATCACCCAGGTGGCAGATTCCCTATCTGTTGTTTTCCTAGCCTTTTCGTAAATGATTGCAAAGAAATTGGAAATTTATTGAACATTTCCCTTGGTAAGTTATTCCAATCCCTAACTCCCCTACCTATAAACGAATATTTGCCCCAATTTCTCCTCTTGAATTCCAACTTTATCTTCATATTGTGATCTTTCTTACTTTTAAAGACACCACTCCAACTTATTCATCTGCGGATGTCCTCCCACACCATCTCTCCACTGACAGCTCGGAACATACCACTTATGGAAAATTCTGAATTCCCATGGAGGGAATTAGTTACTTGTCACCAGTAGAGCATGTCAAAAATAACTAATTCCCTCCATGGGAATTTAGAATTTTCCATTCGGAATTGCTAGGCGGGCAATAATTCCATTGTGGAGATTTATCTCCCGTATGCAGTTATCAGACTGTGCCTCTTATAAGGGCTTCTGATAAGTTCACCTGCATACACCCCAGCATCACATCCCACTCTGATGAGCCTAGTGTCAGACCTAAGACGAAACGCTGGTTAATAGAGCAAACGCCTGAAAAGCCTTACATCTGATTTGTTTTTGACATACCACTTAGTCAAGCAGCTCGTCTCCTTTCTCCCAAGTCTTCCCAGCCCAAACTTTGCAACATATTTGTAACGTTACTCGATTGTTGGAAATCGCCCAGAACAAATCGAGCTGCTTTTCTTTAGATTTTTTCCAGTTCTTGAATCAAGTAATCCTGCTGAGGGTCCCATACACTGGAACTATACTCTAGTTGGGATCTTACTAGAGAAACCGAAGTAATAGATGGTATTAGTGATCACAAAGCTGTTATTGTGGTAGTTAAAAAATGTGAAAGAAAGGAAGATATTAAAATTAGGACTATTAGGCAGTACCATATGGCTACTAAAAGAGGCATGAGAGAGTTTTTAAAAAGTAACTATGATCGGTGGAAAAAGGTAAATAATGTAAACAGACTCTGGGATGGGTTTAAAGTAATTGATGAGGAATGTGAAAATAGATTTGTACCTTTAAAGGGGGTAAGGAATGGTAAGAAGATCTTTCCTTATATTAAGACCTATGTATTTACAATGATCCCCAAAGGGAACTTTCACCCCATCAACACAGTAGTTACAACTGAGAGGACTTTTCCTATTTGTGAAACACACGACCTGACTTTTAACCCCATTTATCATCATACCATTGCCTACTGTCCATCTCACAACATTATCGACGTCATTTTGCAGTTGCTCACAGTCTTGTAACTTATTTATTACTCTGTACAGAAAAACATCATCTGCAAAAAGCCTTATCTCTGATTCCACTTCTTTACACATGTCATTGATAACATGTCATTGATATGTTGTTGTTTGAGTCATCAGTCCATAGACTGGTTTGATGCAGCTCTCCATGCCACCCTATCCTGTGCTAACCTTTTCATTTCTACGTAACTATTGCATCCTACATCTGCTCTAATCTGTTTGTTATATTCATACCTTGGTCTACCCCTACCGTTCTTGCCACCTACACTTCCTTCAAAAACCAACTGAACAAGTCCTGGGTGTCTTAAGATGTGTCCTATCATTCTATCTCTTCTTCTCGTCAAATTTAGCCAAATCGATCTCCTCTCACCAATTCGATTCAGTATCTCTTCATTCGTGATTCGATCTATCCATCTCACCTTCAGCATTCTTCTATAACACCACATTTCAAAAGCTTCTATTCTCTTTCTTTCTGAGCTAGTTATCGTCCATGTTTCACTTCCATACAATGCCACGCTCCACACAAAAGTCTTCAAAAACATCTTTCTAATTCCGATATCAATGTTTGAAGTGAGCAAATTTCTTTTCTTAAGAAAGCTCTTCCTTGCTTGTGCTAGTCTGCATTTTATGTCCTCCTTACTTCTGCCATCGTTGGTTATTTTACTACCCAAGTAACAATATTCATCTACTTCCTTTAAGACTTCGTTTCCTAATCTAATATTTCCTATATCACCTGCCTTCGTTCGACTGCACTCCATTACTTTTGTTTTGGACTTATTTGTTTTCATCTTGTACTCCTTACCTAAGACTTCATCCATACCATTCAGCAACTTCTCGAGATCTTCTGCAGTCTCAGATAAAATAACAATATCATCGGCAAATCTCAAGGTTTTGATTTCCTCTCCTTGGACTGTGATTCCCTTTCCAAATTTCTCTTTGATTTCCTTTACTGCCTGTTCTATGTAAACATTGAAAAGGAGAGGGGACAAACTGCAGCCTTGCCTCACTCCTTTCTGGATTGCTGCTTCTTTTTCAAAGCCCTCGATTCTTATCACTGCAGACTGATTTTTATACAGGTTGTAGATAATTCTTCGTTCTCGGTATCTGATCCCTATCATCTTCAGAATCATAAATAGCCTGGTCCAATCAACATTATCGAATGCCTTTTCTAGATCTACGAATGCCATGTACGTGGGCTTGTCCTTCTTGATTCGATCCTCTAAGATCAGACGTAAAGTCAGGATTGCTTCACGTGTTCCTACATTTCTTCTGAAGCCAAATTGATCTTCCCCCAACATTGATATATATATAAGAAAACATAAAGGTCCAATAATACTGCCTTGAGGAATTCCCCTCTTAATTATTACAGGGACAGGTAAAGCTTCGCCTACTCTGATTCTCTGAGTTCTGTTTTCTAGAAGCAGAGCCACCCATTCAGTCACTCTTTTGTCAAGTCCAATTGCACTCATTTTTGGCAGTAATCTCCCATGATCTACCCTATCAAATCCCTTAGATAGGTCAATCACAATACAGTCCAATTGACCTCCTGAATCCAGGATATCTGCTATATCTTGCTGGAATCCTACAAGTTGAGCTTCAGTGGAATAACCTTTCCTAAATCCAAACTGCCTTCTATCACACCAGTTATTTATTTTGCAAAAACTATCTTATATAATCAGAAAAAATGCTTTCCCAAAGCTTACATGCAATGCATGTCAAACTGACTGGCCTGTAATTTTCAGCTTTATGTCTATCACCCTTTCCTTTATACGCAGGGGCTGCTATAGCAACTCTCCATTCATTTGGTATAGCTCCTTCATGCAAACAATAATCAGATAAGTACTTCAGATATGGTACAATATCCCAACCCATTGTCTTTAGTATATCCCCTGAAACCTTATCAGTTCCAGCCATTTTTCTAATTTCAACTTTTGTATCTTACTGTAAATGTCATTGTTGTAATAAGTAAATTTCAGTACTTCTTTAGTATTAGTCACCTCCTCTATCTGGACATTATCCTTGTAACCAACAATCTTTACATACTGCTGACTGAATACTTTTGCCTTTTGAAGATCCTCGCATACACACTCCCCTCGTTCATTAATGATTCGTGGAATATCCTTCCTGGAACCTGTTTCTGCCTTAAAGTACCTATACAAACTCTTCCATTTTTTCACCAAAATTTGTATGGCTGCCAGTTATGCTTGCCATAATGTTGTCCTTAGCTGACTTCTTTGCTAGATTAAATTTCCTAGTAAGTTCCTTCAGTTTCTCCCTACTTCCACAGCTATTTCTAACTCTATTTCCTTCCAACCTGCACCTCCTTCTTAGTCTCTTTACTTCTGTGTTATAATATAGTGGAATGGAAGTCTGTCAAGATATCCCCTTGATGAGTGTTGATGCTTACTTTCCTGATGAAGCTAGGGAGTAGAAATGAATCTGTTGGAGGCTGAACTGCAATGGATGTAGAAATTTTTAATTTTTTTTTTTTTTTTTTTTAGAAGAGAGCCCACATCTTTCTGTTTATGACTTTATGTACAGGAAAAGTGGCTGTTTTGAGAACAGTATGTACAAAATCAGTCATTCAATTTTTATAAGCAGAAAACAGAATTGAGTTCATCAGAAATATTTGTGAACATGCTATTATGTATTATAATTCTTGTGTACTGTTGATGTGTTTGTTTCTATTTTTTTGGTATAATGTGAAATTACTTTCCTGTTGGCAGACAAGATTGTATTCTTGGTTCAGAACAATGCCCCTGACAAGAGGTCCGCTACCACCCATCCAGTTGATTTAACTACTGTCATCATTCAGCGAGTACCTGATAGTGTAGATGAAGGGTCACAGGGTAAGGAAGGGATGATCTGATCACAGCATGATTTCAGCTCATTGCTTTTGCTTTAACACTGTAAAAGATTCAAAAGTAAGACTTCTAAGAAAGGAGATATGTTCCATTCCTGAGAGAAGAGTAAGTTTCATTGTATTCCAGCCTTTGAAAATGTCTTTGTTTATCATCTTTAAAGTGTTATTGAAAAAGTACTTGTTCATTGTTTTGAACCAATCAGTGTACAAAATTAATGCGTAGCATTTTGGGAGCAGATTATCTTTTTCATAGTTTGGTCCATGTAACATGACAAAGATAGTTGTCAGTATGAATCATCCTCATAATTATCATAACTCACCATTTCATCAACAGTGAAAAGTACCTTGTATTCAGGTGATATGCACTGACCTTTAGAGCCATTTGTGGTATATGTGGGAACAAGGAAGTGGTCCAAGTGAACCACATTAGTCTTCAGAAATTTTCTCTCTGGCTTATCACCTATCAATAAGTTTAATAAAAACAAAATTGGTATGTTGTGGAAAAATATCATAGAAGATCCCATAGAAAAAAGAGAGCAGAGCATATTTTCATATGTTTTTATAAAGTCAGGTATTGTCATCCTGGGTATTTCAACATAATAGTAATCTCTCACAATTTTTATCACTTGAATTTCACAAACTGCTCAGTTAATTGTACTTAAAACTTCTCCTTGTCTGTTTTAATGCTACCTTGTATACATGTCTATTTTACATGAAATAGTCTTACTGTTCTTTATTAAATAAATTTTATTTATATTGTGGGTGTAATAACTTGTACACCGCTGATTGTTCATAAATGTAATGTATGATATTATTGGCCTAGCCATTTACAAATCTATTCCAGAAATGTTTGACATTATTGATGAAATACTGTGATTTATTTTACATTTACTGAAATGTAATAATTTAAGTATAGTTCTTAGTTTCTTAATAAAACACACTATATGTGCAAATGTAACTAATGCAAGAAACAGGATAGAAATTATGTAGTAGACTTATTTACAAATGAGGCATGTGCTTGTGCTGTTGAGGAACTTGATCTGGCTCACCCTACTTCATTCTTTCTATTCTGTTTAATAGTATTTGCAATATATTTTAAAGTAATAAGCAAACCTTCTGATGGGGGCAGATTAAAAAAAGTGAAATTTTTCTTCCTATATATTTGTAACAATAATAAAATTAATGTCATATGATTATGTCCTATGATTATGTATTTGTCATGTCAAAATTAGTGGTTATACAGTTGTATAAACTTATGCAAGTTATACAAATTTATGCAAGTGCAATTACTTCACGAGTTAATTGTATAATGATAAGGGAGGGGAGGGGTGGCGTTTGGTTTTAAGTGTGAAGAAATCAATTTTTTATGTGAATTGAAGCCTTTTGTGAATATTACACATCTCCAAATGCGGTAAGTCCTGAACATAAAACCTGCAATTATGGTATCCCCCAAAAAGGTGTGTAAAACATAGTTTCACTGTACACCAACCTCACCTAATAACTACCTATTTTTCACATTTATTACATAGTCCTTTCAAATTCTTAAAGCAGTAGTCCGTTGTGTTTTGTAATTGGTTATGGATCTTTTCCTGATTGTCCAGCCGGAACCCAGCTGTACTGGTGAGCATGTTGAAATCACGGAGAGAAGAACTGCTATGCTGGAATGCCAAGGACTGTAGCTCAGGATGTTGTCCTGTTGTAAGTTGCCTGCTGCCTGATCAAAATCAATATTCTGTGATAGTTCACGTATCATGTACATGTACATACAGAAAAAATATATCTACTTTTATTTCACTTTCCTCTGTTTCAGAAACATAGCTTTTCACTTCACTCACATCAATCACTACTATAATTTCTGTTTGAATACTTAATAACCCTCATTTCCAAATTTTTCTACTAGTATTCTTGCCACATTTAATAAATTCATTTTGTCTCCAACATCTACACCGCTGCACCACTGACTCACTGACACTGGTAACTGGCACTCCACGTAAATACAGATAACTGTGCAGTTCATCACACGATGGTCCTTCATAACATATACTAAGAAGCATGTGTGTTACAAATTTTGCTTTTTGTTTTCTTGCAAAATATTCGGTCCTGCATTACAAAAATTGATAACTGTTAGGTTCTTCAGTCTGCTGAAACTAATTTTGAATAGGTAATAAATTTATAAACTCTCTCACAAAGAATACATATGGCAACAGTATTATACTTGAAAAAGAAATAACAGAATTAAAATATAATGACATGTTTCACATCATCACAATCTATCAAATACACTCAAATATTTAGAAATGTATAAACATTTATGTTTATTTCTGTTTAAATACTTCAGAACTTGAAATCTGAAACTTTCTTTAATGAAGTTCTTTTTTCTCTTCATTCAAACATAAAGTGTGATGGATTAAAAAAATGTTGCTCTGTCATTGGCGTTTAGTCCAGCTGGCTAGCCAGTCCATTGACCTTTTGCTACGCCACGCTCCTCGCCCTGGCTAGGTCAATGACACACTGTATTTTAATTTAGGTGTTTCATTTTTAGTGCTCCCCTAATCAATCAATCAATCAATCAATCAGTCACTCCTGATCTGCATTTAGGGCAGTCACCCAGGTGGCAGATACCCTATCTGTTGTTCTCTTAGCCTTTTCTTGCAAAGAAATTGGAAATTGGAATCTGCGTACTGATGTCATTCCACGCCATCTCTCTACTGACAGCTTGGAATATACCACTTACAATTTACAAACTTCATCATATAGATCCGTATTGATGCAGTTTAAATTAAGAACTAGTGTTACGTTTAATGGCCCACCCAATCAATACACTTCACTTTACAGGTGAAAACACATTCATTATTAAAATATATTAAACATTCTTTGGTACATGTTTCATCTAATTTAAGACTTCTTCAGCCATAGCGTCTCGTAACATATTACAATACATCATTATTGCTGTCTAATAATTTTAAAAATTGAAGAACCCATATCCTTCACGAACTGTTTGAGAATACACTAAATACAATAAACACTATTTTTCATAAAATTGTCCTTCACTTCTTCTAGAAATTCTTCACATGTTAAAATTTCAATGATATTTCTGGAACACATCAATGCTAATAGACACAGGAAGTATTCTGCTATGAGTGTCCATATGGGAGATACGGGTCACCAATATACCGACATAAATATAGACTTGACCATATTAAAAAAAAGTGAGCAAAGGGAACGTGATGAACACATACGAAAATATTTATATAGGTTTGGACCAGAGTTTTAACATAAACAAAAATTTAAATGACGTACAAGAGAACAAAAATCCGTTATATGAACAGATACGTTGCTTTTATCATCACGAAAAAGTAATAATTTGAAGTTACCTCCTCTAAAACAAATATCCCACCCTTCTATACTGCATATATGCAGAGCTGTTTCCCCTTCCCCTACTGTACTAATAGCGCTGCTCCCCCTCCTACTGCCCCTAGCTAAGTTCCGCCGGGTGAAAGGAAACATAATTATAACACGTGCAGTAGCGTGACGAGAAGCAAGTCAGAGCGAGGCCCGGGTGGGAACCGGCTATAGGGAGTTTCACTAACTTTGATGATAAGATTTTATGGCACGCAATCGTGACGGAAACTCATTTCTTAAATTTCCGAGGGTTTTAAACCCATTAATCTCTTTATCTTTAGAAAGGAATCTTCATAAGAATTAAAGCTATTAGTATGGTGGTAGTCATGCAGCGCAGATCTATGCCATATGACAGGCTATCTCAAAAGCATTACTTTCCTACTACCAGAAATACATTGCCTTTTGCAAGGAATTTTGATGATGATGCTTGTTGTTTAAAGGGGCCTAACATCAAAGGTCCTTGGCCCCCCCAAGGAATTTTCATAAAGATTAAAGCTTTTAATATTCAATGTGATATGTCCCATTTTCCTATTCCGGGACCAGAGTTCGAATCTCCCTCAGTCAGTACTCTGAAGCTACCAGCACTCCATGTCATATTTTAAAGAAATATCATTCAGATTTTAACACTGAAGAATTTTTACAAGAAGTGATGGACAGTTTTATGAAAAATAGTGTTTATTGTCTTTAGTGCAATCTCAAACAGTTTGTAAATATCATGGGTTCTTCCATTTTTAAAATTATTACACAGCAACAATGATGTATCATAATCTGTTGCAAGACGCTATGGCTGAAGAAATCTTAAATTAGACTAAACATGTACCAAAGAATGTTTAATATATTTTAATATTGAATGTGTGTTCACTTGTAAAGTGAAGTGTATTGATTGGATGGACCATTAAATCTAACACTAATTCTTAACATACCACTTAGTTGAGCAGCTTGTCTCCTTTCTCCCAAGTCTTCCCACCCCAAATTTTTGTAACATTTTTGTAACGCTACTCTTTTTTCGAAAATCACTCAGAACAAATCGAGCTGCATTTCTTTGGATTTTTTTCCAGTTCTTGAATCAAGTAATCCTGGTGAGGGTCCCATACACTGGAACCATGCTCTAGTTAGGGTCTTACCAGATACGTATATGCCCTCTCCTTTACATCCTTACTACAACCCCTAAATACCCTCATAACTATGTGCAGAGATTTGTACCCTTTATTTACAATTATATTTATCTGATTATCCCAATGAAGATCTTTCCTTACATTAACACATAGGTACTAACAATGATCCCCAAAAGGAACTTCCACCCCATCAATGCAGTAATTAAAACTGAGAGGCCTTTTCCTATTTGTGAAACTCACAACCTGACTTTTAACCGCGTTTATCATCATACCATTGCCTACTGTCCATCTCACAACATTATCAAGGTCATTTTGCAGTTGCTCACAATCTTGTAACTTATTTATTACTCTGTACAGAATAACATCATCTGCAAAAAGCCTTCTCTCTGATTCCACTTCTTTACACATATCATTGATATATATATAATAAAACATAAAGGTCCAATAATACTGCCTTGAGGAATTCCCCTCTTCATTATTACAGGGACAGATAGTGATGTAAGGAAGGCACTGGTACAGTGTTTTGACACCAGTGCCAGAGACGGCACGGTAGGCACGGTGCCATGATTTAAAATGAACCAGTGCCAGTGGCACTGCCATAAAAATAAATCTGTGAAATGTTTTCAAGAATAAAAAGGTTTGTGACGTGAATATTGGCCTTATTTATACCGTTAGTAAGGGGAAGAACACACATCAATCAAGTCTGTTTTTTCACGAGTACATCGAACAGTATGGCGGGCACTTGCGGCTGGCACTGTTGCTGAACGAAGCACCATTGTGTGTGACCATGTGACTGCCTTGTGCCAACAGCACGGCACGTACAGGCCAGTGCTTCTCAGATCCATGCCGGTGTCAGTGGCAGTGCGCCAGGACAGATCGCTTCTACAGTACCTACTAGTCACCCCGTCCTTCCAAGTGCTGCCTGACTGCGCCACGCTATGCTTTATTCTCTTTCATTACATTATTGATTGTCTTTAATTTTGTGTCAATGGCAGACAGACGAAAATCTAGCCCTTTGTGGAGCTATTTCACTCCAGATGATAAAAACCAGTAGGTACTAAGCAGTGCGAGATATTTGTAAATCTTGTATATCGTTCAAATCGACGATAACATGTTTAAAACGGCATATGCTTCGCCGTACGTGGAAGACCCCTTAATAGCTAGGTAGGCAGATCCATTAAAATGGCGGTTGGGAAGAAAGCTTCAGTATCCCAACATTTAGTATTTAGCTATCCGGAAGTTGTGTGTTGTAGCAACATCAGTGCCAGCCGAAGGTGTGTTTTCGAAAGCTGGTCAAATTTACACTAATAGACTGTCAGCGAATAAAGTGAAAAGAATATTGTTCTTGAATGTGAATGGAAAATTTATTTGAGGGTTATTTAATTTAATTTAATTTTAATTTAATTTAATTTAATTTAATTTAATTTAATAAAAATTATGGTATATCTATGTGTAGTTCCTTTTTTTGTCAATGCATGAAGTATACATTTTTTTATACGAGTCCAATGAATAAGTAGTCATAGTGGCACTGACAGTAGTTGCTTGTGGGCGAAGCAGGCTGAGTTGAGCTGAATAGCTATTGGTTGCCAGTAGTCTCCCATGATCTACCCTATCAAATGCCTTAGATAGGTCAATCGCGATACAGTCCAATTGACCTCCTGAATCTAGGATATCTGCTATATCTTGCTGGAATCCTACAAGTTGAGCTTCAGTGGAATAACCTTTCCTAAAACCAAACTGCCTTCTATCGAATCAGTTATTAATTTCACAAACATGCCTAATATAATCAGAAAGAATGCTTTCCCAAAGCTTACATGCAATGCATGTCAAACTTACTGGCCTGTAATTTTCAGCTTTATGTCTATCGCCCTTTCCTTTATACACAGGGGCTACTATAGCAACTCTCCATTCATTTGGTATAGTCGCTTCATGCAAACAATAATCAGATAAGTACTTCAGATATGGTACTATATCCCAACCCATTGTCTTTAGTATATCCCCAGAGACCTTATCAATTCAAACTGCTTTTTTAGTTTTCAACTTTTTTATCTTACTGTAAATGTCATTATCATAGGTAAATTTTAATGAAAAAAAGAGGACTTCATTAAGATAAGTCCAAGATTTCAAGTTCCTAAGTATTTAAACAGAAATAAACAAATGTTTACACCTTTCTAAATATTTTTCTTGATTTCATTGAATCTGATGATGTTCTTTCAAGAACAAAACATGCTGTTCTATTTTAATTAAGTTGTTTCTTTTTCAAGAATAATACTGTTACCATATGTTTTTCTTTTTCAGGAATTTTATACATTTTTTACTAAAAATTAGTTTTGGCAGACTGAAGAACCTAACAGTTATAAATGAATTGAGTCGAAACTGAAAAGAGATGGTTTCACATATTACAAAAATATGTAATAGGTACATTAAGTAAAGGAAAATCAAACAATGTGAGAAAATAATGTATTTTTATCTGCTCTATTAGAAGGTTTGCTTATAAGAGCACAAAAATAATATCTCAATTAAAATTATAACCCCATTCAGATTGTTGTTTGACACCACATAGAAAATGTATATGCAGGGGTAACTGGGTGTAACAAAATTCATTACTACTCAAACTTCTACGAGAAGAGACCAAAACAAATTCGGTTTCTCAAGTAACTTTAGGTCAATAACTTATAATTGAGGTACTTTTTTTTTACTTTATTGAGAATGAAACACATTTCAGTTTAATAGTAATCCTGTACAAAACTGTTCTAAATTATGTGCTGCATAGCCTGCTCATTTTCCTGATCTCGTCCCCCATGACTACTTTTGCATGGGTGCACTTGAAGATTCAACATTAAAATCTTCATATCTGGTCCGTATTGAAAGGAGATAACATACAATAGAGGGAAATTTCCCTATATTGTATGGCACTTGGAGAGCCTAACATATAGAACTCCAATTGCACCAATTGAATCGGAAGGAGAGCTCATCGCTGGGGTGCTTGCTGCTGTTTATTCTCTACACCACATGCCTGGAGTCATTGAACGTGTATGAGTCGGGCGAGTGGCTCAGACGATTGAGGTGCTGGCCTTCTGACCCCAACTTGGCAGCTATGATCCTTGCTCAGTCTGGTGGTATTTGAAGGTGCTCAAAAATGTCAGCCTCATGTTGGTAGATTTATTGGCACGTAAAAGAGCTCCTGCAGGCCTAAATTCTGGCACCTCAGCATGTCCAAAAATCATAAAATTAGTTAGCAGGATGTAAAGACGAATAATATTATTTTTTACGGGTGTCACTCCTGTTCAGATTTATGTCACATATTCAAAAATGTTACAAAAACAATGCTATTTTGTATTGACAACCCTGTATCCCTTATGTTCCATTATATTATACTGTTTTAGTTCTCCCAAACACCCATAGATTGTAGCAGTTACTATCAACAACTGGCTCAGTGGACTATCAGTGTTGTGGGTTTCTCCCACTATGATGACTAGCAGCTCCTTGGGTAAGCCTAAAACACACATGTTTATGAGATACAACCCCTCTTCACCCCACCCATCAAGTAGTTGCTACTGCTTGTGGGCGAAGCGGGCTGAGTTGAGCTGAATAGCTATTGGTTGTCAGCAAGGACATGCACTAGGCAGCAATAGTTCAAATATATAGTATTTTAAATATCAATAGAAATATACTAATAAGAGTGGAAGGAAACTAATTTGGAGATTTAAGGGTAGGCGTAGCCTTAGACTAGAAAACAGTCCAAACCAACAGAGACGTTTACAAAGGAGGAAAAGTAGTTTGTATTTTACATACATTTCCATTTATCTAGGAACAACCTCCTGTATTAGAGGCTGCCACTAAGTACAAGGTAAAACATATCAAATTTTCTGTACAGATATATTAATTAAAGAAAACTCTAAATTATAAAGGAACAGTATAATTAGTGCAGCATTTCAGGGTTGTAGCTGTAGAGGTGGTGTCTCAGGATCTTGATGGAGCCTCGGAGCACGAGAGTCGCAATTTCGGGGATGAGCTTCATTGGGAGTTGGAAGCGCTTCCATGTGGTGACGAAGTGATGAGAAAAGGAGAACCATAAAACTTTGATTTCCACCTATTCAATACACTAAAAGCAATTATAAAATTATTTTATTGGTTAATTGTTAAAAAAGGACATGTTTCATTCATATTTTGAACATCTTCAGCTATAATTCTTCTTAGAAGGTTAAATTCATAACATTGTTCTAGAACTTACACTTATGGTTTGCCATTAACAAACTTATCCATAATAAACTTTAAAAAACCTCTTAAATATAAAGTGCTTATATACTACGTCGTCTTATTGAAAATAATATGACTATCTATTGAGTTCGAAAATTTAAAACCTTATTCTAATATTTAAAATACAACACCTTTAGTTAGTCTCTGTATAAATACATTTACAATCCGTTAAATTGCTGAATGTCTTAAAATTATTTGTTGTATATACATTAAAACATTTTGTTACAACTGGACGTAAACCTTTTCACATGTTGTACCATATAGAATTGAAATCTTAATACACTCTAAAAACAGCTGAGTTTAGGCGTGAATATTATTCTTTCCATCATAATATTGACAAACTGATGCGCACTGTTGATTATAGGTTATGAATTTTGTCCTACTTTAAATATTTAAAGTCGAAATTTGTCAAATTCACAAATTGCTTGTAGTTTTAACCAGTGTAGGGCAATCCTATAGACGTAAGCAGGGACTCAGTCAAATGGTGACAGACAAGCTTTGATGATGTGCAAGTGGTAATTTCATCCAAATTTATGTAAGTCTGTTGACATATCCCTCTTATTCTTGGCTACATTTACGCTAGTGCACTCAGCTGTTAGACGACTGCTTGTCATTCTACTTGCACTCCTCGTGTTGTATTGAATGTATTGAATAGGTGGAAATCAAAGTTTTATTGTTCTCCTTTTAACAGACTTTCAATACGGAAAAAATGAGGATAGTCTCTTGCAACGTAGTGATTAGATACGGTACCGCAAGCTCCAACCATTATCCCTATTATTTCAATTTTCTGAAGGTGGTATTTGGATTTATAGTAAGGGATAGTGGGTTTGTATTTGTTAATCTTTTCTAGATTAACCTCCTCTGGCTGACTGCTGTGGTGCTCGAACCTGACAGTCGCATCTAAGATGAATCCTTGAGAGCTGTTGTCTTTAAAGGCTATGATATCATTTCTCTGCAAACTACCATTTATGGCCAGTCCATGTACCTCCTCATGTACATTGAATCCCTTCTTTCTCAGTTCTTCGGCAATGAAGGATCTGATCTGGTGGTGCCACGTATTTCTTAAGAACTCCCCGCGTGTGCAGAATCCCAGGGCATGACCAAGAGTTTCTTTTTCTCCATGGCAATGCCAACAGAGGTTGTTGTCGAGGGATCTGCCTGGCACCGAGTGCACCACAGAAACATTAGCAGTCATCCTTATAGCCCCTGTCTCCACTCGTTACAAGACAGTCCAGTATGATCACGCACCCACGAGTTTGCTGGTGTGTACTCTTTGTAAAGTTGTCCTCCGAGTCCTTTTAGCGGTAGTGAACACCAGGAGGTGAATTCACATTCTCGTAGCTTTTGACGGAACTTTTTAGTATTGTACAGGCCGTTCTTGGTGGTTATTTTCCGGGTATCAGCGTTTGTTAATTTTAGACATTCTATACATTCCCGACTCTCCACGTGAGAATACCTCGAAGCGATGCTGAGTGGATTTTTAGTCTTAAGCAAGATGTTGCAGGCATTAATGCATTGTAGGTAAACTTCCCATGAGGTTTTAAAAAGAGCAAGTTCTTTGTATTTCTTTTCAGTGTACAGCATGCCATCTGGAGTATCCATCGGCAACTGCAATATCTCCTTTGTTGCACTTTTATTCATTTTATTGCTATCGGATTAAAAATTTCTGTGCAGTTTTCTTGAAACTGCATGTTAGGAAGGGGTATATCAGGGTGGGACAGATTGAGGAATTCAGTACTATGAGCTTTTGGTCTTCCTGAAGCAGTGGTGACGATGTTAGAAGTTGCAGCTTATTGTGAAGGTCTTTCATTACAGCAGTCTTGTCAAACACTAGAGTATCCCTGAAGGTAGTTCCAAGGTAATGAATTTGTTTGCAGTTTCCACTTACATCAGTCCTACAGTCTTCCTCCACGGATAGCGAACCTTGCTTCAACTCGCTTCGGATTACACATATCCCTGTACACTTCTGAGGATTGATATCAAGACTGATTTCTTCGAACCTCCTGCGGGCTAGTCGAGTAAGATCTAAGGCAGCTTCTTTGTTGTTTCTTATGATGATGGTGTCGTCGGCAAAGCCCATTACGGTTATAGGTGGTAGTTCGGATGACAGAGATGCAAGAAACTACCATTTATGGCCAGTCCGTGTACCTCCTCATGTACATTGAATCCCTTCTTTCTCAGTTCTTCGGCAATGAAGGATCTGATCTGGTGGTGCCGCGTGTTTCTTAGGAGATCCCCGCGTGTGCAGAATCCCAGGACATGACCAAGAGTTTCTTTCTCTCCATGGCAATGCCGATGCCTCCTAGTACTCGGGCTGAAGATATTACAAGTATCCCTCTCCAAATACGTACATAATTCCCAAATAATATTTAAATATATTTTATTGTCTGGTGATAATAGAATAAATTATTTTTGCGATAATTTGCTTATGACATAGATGCCCTGTAATGCCGCTAGAGACTATCTTCGCTTAGCTCGTCTAAGATATGATCTACAGCTAGGTTATAGAGGGCTGGTGATAATGGAGATAACTGCATCACACCTCTCTTTATGAGTATAGGTTTTGTTCTACCCTTCTGCATTTCAGTTCGAGTGACATTCCCAGTCTGAAGGTTGGATATTACGTCCCCAAGTTTTGAAGGTATTCCTTCGGACTGTAGAGTTTTTAGTAGGTGGCTGTGACCAATATTGTCAAATGCCTTTCAAATGTCCAAAAAATATTACCATGATGTCTTCTTTCCTGTTTAGCAGATTTTAATAATTTAATAATCCGCTGAGAATGGAAGTATTTATAACGGTGCCTGGAGTTGAACAGAATCCTCGCTGGTGTTCATTATAGTGGATGTACTCACGTAGGCGACTGTTAAATACTCTTTCTATTACTCTCCTAATGACTGAACAGATGGTGATGGGTCGCCAGTTCGAAACGGCCTTCGGATCGCCTAAAGCAAAATTGTACGTGCATTCCGCAGACATTCGGGAATTTTGCCAATTCGTAGCATTCTGGTTGCTATTTTTGCGATGATGGCCTGTACGTCGTCATCTTTAAGGGCACGATCTGGGCCCGGTGTGGTATCCACTGCGATATGATGAACGGCAGCGGTAATTTCCTCCTTCAAAACAGTAGGCAACAACATTTCGATAATTTCCACACGCTCCGCTTCAGTGATTTTAGAAGGGTAAGTTTCCCTTTCTTGTATATTTTCATGGGAAAAGGTATCGGAAAAGGAGCTGTGGATGTTTCCAAGGTCAATTTTACATACCTTGGGCTTGCTTTCCAACACCCACCTCACTGCCTTCCGTCTCTGATTGTAGAACTGGTATTGGGTCAGTTCATAGTTATATGTGTTTCGACTTTTTTCACGGGCACGTTTGTCTGCATGCTGTGGATTCAACGAGTGACTGTGGTGTTTTTCATTAAGAGCTAGACGGCGTTTCTTCCTAGCCTCATAAAATTTGCTTGCTGGGTGTTTGGGACCAGGCAGGAGGTTAATAGATGTGAGGAGGAATGATGCAAAATCTTGAACCAATTTATTTATAGCCATGATCGTCGATGAATTGTTCAAATTTTGATTTCCAAAAGCGAATTTCATGTTTGTACTTTAGAGATGAATTATTTGATATACCCCCGTCGTCGCTAGTATTGAGATCTTCGCTAGGGACTGAACCAGATATATCTGTTTGAGATACTTTAGCCGTGTGATTTTGAAGCAATTTTTCGTGATGTCTGTCGGGACGAGAGCGACTAATATGGATGGACCCCTCTCACCACAAAAATACTGGCTACAGTATAGATATTTGACTTGCCGAGGCTCTTGTGAATTGTTTTTGTTTCCAAATGAATTTGCGTTCCCGATTGTCTGAGTATCAAGGCGTTCGTTAGGTGTTAATATTGCTCTTCGATCGCGTAAGACACGATGTGCGTGCTTGATGTCACGCTGTGATCGGGATGTGCGCACCTTAAGTGTACAGAAGTTCCTCTCCTAATTTCCCCCTCATATGTATTATTTACGTCTCTGCGTTCATGCGGTAGTTGTAAATGGGGCGATGATAAAGATGAGTCAACATCTTCCAACCCTGTAGCTAACAATAGATGGTTTGAACAGCAAACACTGCAGTGTCTTTTAAGGTTTGTAAATGCTTTGGTATAGCATTATAACAAAATCCAGACTGATGTTTGGACACTCAGGCTGAAGATATTACAAGTATCCCTCTCCAAATACGTACTTAATTCTGAAATAATATTTAAATATATTTTATTGTGCATTATGTCAGAATGGACAAATACCTACAGCAGGAAATGGATCAGAAATCCAATAAATATCAATTGTCAGTTTCAGAACATATAGAGAATTTCAGAGATGAGTTTAAACTCTTTTATACTAGTGTAAATTATAAATTTATAAACTGTTGTTTAATAACATGTATTTGTTTTAGATTCTTCTGTCATGCCTAGAAGTTTGAGTATTGAATATTGTAACATACAGTATATATTTTGAGTTGAGAAATGGAAGTTATTGTTTAAAAATGATTTGGAAAATATTTGTCATATTTTAGCATTTATTTTAAAAGCATGCTGAAGAAGTTCACTTTCCATAATTCGAGAAGTATTTTTTAAAAATTATCTCAAATTGTTTATTTATTTTCAGATTGTATTTTGAATATGAAATGAATGTAATTTATAACAAAATTGTAAATAAAGTGCATCTGTGATAACAACATCCTGCCTTAAACTAGTTCATCCTAATCAATTCCTTAATGCATGAGCACATATCCATGGTTTAACTTGTGGTATCTTCTCACTTTGCAGTTCAGAACATGAAGGCACAAATTAAGCAAATCAAAGAAGTAGAGTTGATTTACACTGATGAAATGATGGATTGCTTTCTTAGCAGTTAAGATTAATCAATACATAACCATCAGAGTATTAACTGAAAGTCTGACTTCAATTCTGAACACACTGTAGGTTAGGAAGACTAGCATGACAATCCTCCAGAACCTTCGATTCTTTCAACATGAGTAGATTGTTTTCTAGAACATATTGTAGTTCGTTGGTGTATGCAGAAACATGCCTCAAAACAGGGACATGTCTGAGAAACGTGAAGGAATTGTAATTTTCATACTGTGCTGTACAGTACAAAGGGCACTAGGAAAGTTTTGCAATACGCAAAACCGGTTGGCTCGACACCTCTGTTATGGTGAGGGATGAAAAGAGGTGTGAAAACCGGTCTAGAAGACAGCAAGGCGTGACCTTCACACCAGTTGTTACCAAGCAGTGGGATTGAAAGCAAGTTAAGATGTCAGTGTGGTCTAAAGATGAATATCGCGCAATTATCCGCTACCATTTTGCTCGTGGATTAACTGTTGACCAGTGCCTGGAGGAAATGACTACTGTACTAGGGAGAGACTGTCCACATTGGACAACAATTTTCCGCTGGTACAAAGAGTTCCAGAGGGGAAATTTTGGGGTTGAAGACGATCCTCGTTCTGGGCGACCGTCTGAATCAGTGACTGAGGAAAACATTGAAACTGTGAGGAAAATGTTGCAGCAAGAGAGGCGGTTGACATATCGGCAGGTAGAAGAGACCCTCCACATCCTGCACTGGCTATTCATTCAATTCTACACGACCATCTCTATGTTAGAAAGGTTTGTTTCCTTTGGGTGCCCCATTCACTTTCAGAGGAACAAAGGGCACATCGAGTGAAATGGTGCCGAAAAATGCTAAAACAGTTTGAAAATGGGACTTCACGTAACGTCAATAGCATCGTTACAGGTGATGAAACTTGGCTTTATTATTACGATGTCCCAACAAAATCCCAGAACAAGGTGAAGATGGGGGTACTCCTGTGACTGTCCGAAAGTCAAGGTCAGTGAAGAAAAGGATGATTGCAGTATTCTTCACTAAACGGGGCATCCTGACTCGAGTTGTGCTAGAAACACAAAGAACAGTTACTGCGAGGTGGTACAGTGAGACTTGTCTGCCTCAGGTCATCCAGGCTCTCAAGCAGCTCCGTCCAAGGTCACGGCTCAACACTTGGCTCTTGCATCACGACAATGCTCCAGCATATCATGGTAATGTAACAGTGGATTTTCTTGCCAGATCAGGGTTGACTGTGCTTGATCACCCTCCATACAGTCCTGATCTTGCCCCCTGTGACTTCGCACTCTTCCCAGAAGTGAAGATGAAACTGAAAGGGCGGTGTTTTGCATCCGACGAGGAGCTTCTGGCAGCATGGAATCAAGAGTGTGAAAATGTAACCGAAGAAAAGTGGCAGAGTTGGTTCAGTGACTGTTTTTGACGTATGAAGAAGTGTATTGAGTGTGGTGGAAATTATTTTGAAAAAGTCTAAAGCATTCACTCACATTGCAAAACTTTCCTAGTGCCCATTGTACAACCTTGGATTGCGAGTAACTTGGTCTGCGAGCAAAAATTTTTCATGAATTATAACTTGATAAACAAGAACAATTTTGCACTACGAATAGTGCTGATCTATAATACCAATATAGTTGGTCCGTTATTGGACATTATAAATTTTCCAGCTAACTCATTCCTAGTTGCCAGCGTTTTGCCCCAGTGTGCTAAGTTGGGCTCATCATTTGGTAAGTAGCACACCTACCAAGACGCATGGCTAGTGCATATCGTGGAGGCCACTGTGTAGGCTACTTGGAGCCACCAGCAGTGCCAATGCACTATGAGAGACTTTGTCTCATTTTCAAAAATTGATGCCTGCCTGGCCATCAGGTGAAATAGATGTTGATTCCCATAGGGAACCTGAAATATTTGTCCCGAATGAGTAAATTTATGATACCAATATAGTTGGTCCGTTATTGGACATTATAAATTTTCCAGCTAATTCATTCCTGGTTGCCAGCGTTTCGCCCCAGTGTGCTAAGTTGGGCTCATCAGTTGGTAAATAGCACACCTACCAAGACACATGGCTAGTGCATACCGTGGAGGCTTCTTCTTCTTCTTTCTTAAAAATTTTTCATTTCCCACCCTGAAGGAGTGGAGCGGACCACCTAGAGGGTTACGTCCTCTCTCTGGCCAAGAGATGCGGACAGGTCAAGGAGATGTAAATTTTTTTTTTTTTTTTTTTTTTTTTTTTTTTTTTTTTTTTTTTTTTGCCTCTTGGGTGGAGGATATTTGACTTTATTTTATTTCTTGCAGTAACAATAGGGATGATAGCGATTGATTTTATACATAGGTTGTAATATTATGTAATTTTTTTAGTTTTGTTAAATATACTTTTTTTTTTTTTTGTAAATGATAAGTGCAAATTTATACAAGCATATCTACACATATGCTACACTAATGCAAAAACAGATACGAGGTTTGGAAATATCTTAAGTAGTGTTGCACTCCGGTGAATTAATTTTTTTTTTTTTTTTTGCTAGGGGCTTTACGTCGCACCGACACAGATAGGTCTTATGGCGACAAGAATTATTTATGTCTCACTCCTTAATCTTGAGGAGATTGTGCACTCTCGTATGTGCTATTTGCCAAAAGTGTTACACTGTCTCACATAGTGAAGAGTTGAAGTCTGTGAGGGAGGTAGGTAGGTCAATCTGCATTATACTTGGGTTTCTAAACAATGAAAGTGGAAATGTATGTTTAATCCTGTGTGAATAGCCTGAAAATGAAGATTGAATGCTTGCTTGGTTGCTGCTTTGAGATGGGATAATATTAAGAGGTGATGGTATGAAAAGATGTTCATCAAGAGTAGTGTTAAAAACCAGATGAGTTCTTCTATGGTTGGTGCTGGGTAGATGGAGTCTGACTGAAGAGTGGGATTATCTAGTGTGCAGATAGGAGCTATAGGATCTGGGCGGTTTTCAGGTGGAGCTGGGCAGGCTTTGCACTGTCTTGAATAAGTTGTGTGAGCAAGTCCACAAGTGTGGCATTGCGGAGGTTCTCATTTGTTGGGCCACGTAGATGTACAGTGGGACTGATTACAGTGGCCGCAGTTGGATCTATCGGCGTGGTATTGAGCTGTACAGTGATCATTATACTGTAAGCATCGCCCGCATCTTATAGCTAGAGGAGGAGGAGTGCGTGAGGGTTCCACCCGATGATGTTGACGAAAAATGTAGACACCATGTTCCAGCAGTCTGTCCAAATCATTGGTGGATGGTAAAAGGAGGCAAATCATGTAGGTCAGTCCGGTGGTGTTTTTAATTCGGATGGCTTTCCATACTAAAATGCTGGCATCTTGAAGTTCTTTGACTATAGCATCTTTCGTGATGGCTGGGTCAACTCCCTTGACCACGCAGCTGAAAAGGTAGTTGCGAGGCAATGATGATGTACTGACAGGCTGGGGGACTTGCTGAAATGGTACAGATAAGCCAAATTGAGCAGGGCTGATGGTGTTGCAGATCTTAGTTGCAGCTTCTTCGCTGTTTACTTTGATGATGATTCCTTGTCCCGTTGGGCGGATGTCAGCAATGTCTTCTTTCTGTATACTGAAGTGAAGGAGAGTAGAAAGGATTTTCTGGGCTGAGTGGAATTCCGGTGCGGGGTTGGAGAGGAGTAATGAATGTGTCCCTTGAATTAATTTAATTTAACCACTAAAAATATATATTTGTATTGAATAGGTGGACACAATATTTTTAATCTTGAAAGAGTTTACTTACAGATAGGTCTTACGGCCCCATAGGGACTAGAACTAGCCATGTGTCTTGGTAGGTGTGCTATTTACGAAATGATGAGCCCAACTTAGCACACTGGGGCAAAACGCTGGCAACCAGGAATGAGTTAGCTAGAAAATTTATAATGTCCAGTAACGGTATTATAAATTTACTCATTCAGGACAAATATTTTAGGTTCCCTATGGGAATCAACATTTATATCATCT
This sequence comes from Anabrus simplex, assembly GCF_040414725.1. Taxonomy (NCBI): domain Eukaryota; kingdom Metazoa; phylum Arthropoda; class Insecta; order Orthoptera; family Tettigoniidae; genus Anabrus; species Anabrus simplex. Next base: position 1,563,962,428 of record NC_090265.1, read on the forward strand.
AGTACTGATATGTCTGTTAAGCAGCACATAAACATAACTGAGTTAATCGTTTCCCTCACATATTGGGATTGTGGGTAAATTTCTCCCATGGTCTGGTTCAGTTAGTGTGCCTTGCTCATATAGTCAACATCAATACAAAATGAACACCATAGCATTGTAATCAAGAGTGTGCTTAATAAAGCATTTTCTAATATTCAGATTGATGCTTTCATGGCCCGTAAAATTAGACATGATAATATAGTTTTTTCTATTTTGTGTTCAAGTCTAGTGACGTACTTACTATTTACTTACTACAGCAATGGGCCCCATGAGGAAAAATGTTGAAGAGGAAGGCAGTAAGAAGAAGGAGATGATTACAATGAAAGTTAAGAAGGATATAATAATGAAGTATGAACAAGATGAGCGTGCGCCTGATATCCCGAGATTTTACACGAAGTCTACATGAACTCTTTGCAGAATATTAAAGAAGAAATAAAGGGTCAAAATACAGCTAAAGGAGTCATGAAAGTATCAAGGCAACGGCCATCTGTTCTAGATGATGTAGGAAATATTCTTCTCGTGTGGATCATTTTATATTAATATATATTTTTAGGTCATGGAACAAATCACCTGCGCTTCAATTATTCCTTAATGGGAAAATTGCTTTCACTTATGAGTGCTTTGGATTACAAGCACATCAGCAGAACAAATTATGCTTGCAATCCAAGGCTTTACTGTAATTAAGTTCTGCCATCACCATGATTTAAGATTTTTTTTTTTGCTTTACATTGCACTGACACAGATAGATCTTATGGCGACGATGCAACAGGGAAGGGCTAGGAGTGGGAAGGAAGCGGCCGTGGCCTTAATGATTTAAGAATTAGCATTGTAGCTATTTAGTCAGGTGGCCAGGTTGAGTCCTGACCCTGACACAAATTTAAGGCTATTTTTGAGGATCTAGAAACAGGTGCACTAACAAGTAAAAGTATGGATGTGTCATTACTAGGGCCCGGATATTTTTAAAATGCATATGCGCATATACAAATGCATATTTTGAATGTTAGTGCATAAACAGTTATATTTTTCGTTTTTGTGTGATCGATTATTTAAGATTTCTGAGTGAAATGAAAAACCTAATGAATTCTATATGTTGTACATCCCTTGGCAACACGAGAAGCCTTTCCCTCATCAAGGAAAGGCTTCCAGTGTTGCAACACAAGCAGGTAGACAATTATGACCCATTTCACAACAGCTATTTCCTTCTTTCTGACATTCCTTTCTCCTTACAGTAGCCTACCAAGGTTTGCTTAAACAAGTGCGTTCATCTGTTTACTTGCTGTTTGTCTATTGCAGTGTTTTATCAGATTAAAATGTAAAAATGCCTGAAGATAAGAACTCTAGGTCTTTTTTAATTAAACAGTGGATATCAGGCAATAGTGACTATACAAGTAACGGAGATGTAGTATACTGTCAAGTGTGCAACAAGAGTGTAAAATATAATCATTGTAAAATATCAAAGCCATCGTAATAACTTATTATCATAATTAATCATATTAATCAGGAACACAAAATTAAAGATATTAACCATCAACGAGGACATTAAGTTTAACCAGGAATGCTTAAAACATAACCTAACTCCTAAATTTGTTAATCTGAAAAGCAACAACATGTCAATTTCCTGTCAACGCTCTGTCAAAATAGCATGGACAACATGGTTAAAAAGTGAAATCAGGAGCCTATATGCAAAGAAGGATCAGTTAAATGATGAAGCCTTTCTCCTTCAGTTACAACTTATGAACACATACAATAAACTGGAATGGGCAACACACATTCACGAATACATAAGAATTAGACTTGAGAAAAAACGTAAAACAATTCGAAACAAATTAAGAAAACTTAAGAAAAAAGACATATGTAATAGCTTTGATGATTTAGTTGGACACAAATTTTGTGAACCTGTTGTCAACATTTAGGACACACCTTTAACCCAAGATGAAACTAACCTATTAAAACTAGGTCACAAACACAATCTTAAACAAAACAGAGACTGAATCAGCTATCCAAAAAGTTCCTGACAACAAAAAAAGAAACTGTAAGACACTTAGTAGCAAATTAAATTGAGAAAATCGAAAACAAACCAGTCAAAGAAAACAAAGAAAGCAGTAAATACCAAAAACTAATAACTAGCCTAAAATCTATAATAATAACTTACTTGTTAAAGCAGACAAGGGCAACGCCACAGTTATCCTAAATAAAGGTGACTACATCCTAAAAACAATTGAATTCATAGAAACAAACAACATAAAGGAAATAAAGAAGGACCCCACCAGGAATTTAAACACAGAAATAAAAGAAAAACTGAAGGACACATAGTTTATAATGAACGAAAAATAAAAATAAAAATAACTACCAATGAACCCAAGATGCCCAACTTTAAAGTCTCTCCCAAAAATCAACAAAGAGAATTACCCTGTTCGACCCATAATAAATTGTCAAAGCAGTCCCACATTTCAACTATCTAAATTTTTACTTAAACATCTACAAAAACACATCTATTTATTAAATTTTTTTATGAAAACTAAAGTCAGTCAGTCTGGCCATTCTATCCGGTCGATTTCCTTCATTCTTTTTTTAACTGAAAGGTATTCATGCACAGATTTGTCATCAGGTACTATAAATCACTTAACTTCTGCCTTCCTCATATTATAAATTTTTTTTCAGTTTTTTGTCTCTTCGAAGCAATCATATCTTTGGTTCTAACTGATGTACGGAGTTTGTTTTGGCCTAAGAACACTCAGTGGATCAAGCTCTTTCATTTCAGCTCTTAACTATTCAAATTGGTTGATTCTGAGAAACGTTATGAGTGCACATTCAATTTGACGTCTCATTTCTTCAACATTTTTTCTCATTGAAGCAATCATATCTTTCGTTCTAATTGAGGTTCGCAGTTCGTTTTGATCTAAAAACACTCATTGGATCAGGCTCTTTCTTTTGAGGTAATAACTACTTAAATTGGTAGATTCTGAGAAAAGTTATGAGTACATTTGTCTCCATGAAGAAGATCTTTGAAGGACTTTTTAACAGTTTGGAGCATAGTGTTGTTCCAAAGAACGTTTAATTCAATTTCTTTGTGTGATATATTTTCAGGTGTTTTGTTGACATAATATTTCATTCTATTACCACAGCAGATCATGTGCTTTATTTCATTAACTCGAAACTTTGCAAATACATCCGTGAGGATAGTAACGAACAACACCATACTTTGTACATTGCAGGCGGAGCCAGCAGGAAACTGCTAGGCAAATTAGAAAACTATAAATCAATATCAAACTCTTTGGAAGTCATTTCCAAAATACTATCAACGGAAATAAACAAGAAAACCATAATGGTATCGTATGATGTGACCAATATGTATTCCAACATTCCTATTAAAGAGACCATAGACTTAATAGAAGAAAACTTAAAGAACCAAGATAGACTAAGCCATATAGAAATTAATGAAATGATAAATTGATTAAGTCTAATATTAGACAATAATTACTTCACTTTCAATGGGAAGTACTACCAGCAAAACACAGGTTCACCAATGGGGGGTCCACTATCAGGTTTCTTAGCCAACATTTATTTAAACAACCTTGAGAAAACCATCTTGGACATACATCAGGAAGAAATAAAATTATGGGTCCGTTATGTTGACGACATGGTAGTATTTTTAAATGGAGACCTCATTACTCCCAATCCGGGAGATAGTGGGTTTGAATCCTACTGTCGGCAGCCCTGAAGATGGTTCTTCGTGATTTCCCATTTTCACACCAGGCAAATGCTGGGGCTGTACCTTAATTAAGGCCATGGCCACTTCCAGCTCCTAGGCCTTTCCTATGCCATCGTCGCCATAAGACCTATCTGTGTTGGTGCGAAGTAAAGCCACTGACATTACTCCGAAACACTTCTTGTTGTTTAAATTTGCTTGACAGCAACATCAAATTCACTATGGAAAAAGAAAACAATAAAAAGTTAAATTTCTTGGACCTCACATTAACAAAAATCAACAATAGGATAGATTTTGATATTTTTAAGAAACTCACACAATCCATCACCACCATCAACAAAAACTCCAACCACCCAGAAACTCGCAAACAAGCAGCTTACAACAGCTATATTAATAGATTATTAAATATTCCCATGAGTAATGAAAACAAATTGAAAGAAATTAGAATAATAAAAAAAATTGCCAAAGCAAATGGCTACAACACAGAAATGATAAACAAAATTATACATAAAAAGGAACATGGAGAAAAAAAGAAAAACCTTGAGAGAAAAAGGGAAATCTCTGAACATAGTCAATTTGTAACATTTACGCATTTTGGATGTCAATTTTTTAAAATCGCTAACGTATTCAAGAAATTTCAGCTCAAAACAGCATTTAGAACCAGAAATAAAATATCAGAACATATATATAATGCACATAGTATTAACAAAAAAGATATCTACACTAATTTGAGAGTATATAGGCTCACTTGTAACGATTGCAAAATGTTGTACATAGGAAGGACTGGCCAACAGTGTTGCTAACTTAGCGGATTTTCCGCTAAATTTGGCGGAATTAGAAGACTGTCGGCGGAGAAAAATATCATTTAGCGGAGAGCGGATTTTTGGCGGAATTCTAGATTTATTATAGCGGAATTTAGTGTTTTATCAATTTTACGTTTTTTAAAAATTTGTACTGCTGTCTGTCTCCGAGCTATTCCGTATTTCTTATCAGGAGCTAGTAATCACATGAGGAAAATGTGTTATTTGGATTTGATGTTATGAGATCATGGTATCATAAATTTGTAATGAGTGGGGAAAGGGTACTTATCTCTTAGTTGACGAATGACGACAGATAATGAAACTGTGAGAGAGTAGCATTTATATTTATGCTATGAAGGAAGACCGTGTAATGAACTGGCCTGTTCTGTGTGTGGCCCTTCAGCTAGAGAATTTACCTAGTTTACACCGGCACTAAAACGCCTACAAGTGTTAGCTCGCCGGCTTGCAGGCAGGGGGTTAATCCCAGTGAAACTCACAGATCAGGTGAGTGCAGACATTTACTTTTATTATTATTATTATTATTATTATTATTATTATTATTATTATTATTATTATTATTATTATTATTATTATTATTATTATTATTGCTCATTATTTGAGATCGGATTTCTTGGCGGAATTTTAGTGGATTTTTGGGTAGTATTTAGCGGATCTTGAAAATATAAGTTGGCAACACTGCTGGGCAAGCCTTAAATCAAAGATATCAAGAACATTTCAAGGCAATCAAGTACAACAAATATTCAGCTTTTGTGGAACACATTTATAACAATAATCATAACTTTTTAGGGATTGAAAAGGACATGAAATTAATTGTTAAAGATAATTATGGATTTGAACTAAATACCCGCAAAAACATTGAAATATTCCTGGAGCAGGTAACGGAACCTAATAAAATTTTAAATGAAACAGTCGCAAGCAACATATTGTTCACAACCTTGAGGTGACGTAGCATCATGTGCTTCCAGCGTGCCCCGTACTTAAAGCTGAACGTTTGTCTATCATGAGAATAATCCAGCCCTTCCTATGGTATATCATATATTTTTTTTACATCATCATTAAGTTTTATATATGTTTTATGCATACTCTTACACTTTCTCTTTCTCTTATTTTACAGTTGATCTCAAGAGGGCTCTATTTTAACTATTTTAAAACTCAATGTGACAACACATTCATCTAAAATCAAATGTTTTAAAATATTTCAACACTGATGATGGACCTTAGAGTCCGAAAACCAGTTCTGAAATAAAATTTAGTGTGCTGATACGACTGTATATGATTAATTATAAGAGTGTAAAATGTGATTAAAAATTTCAAATTGAACAGCATTCAAAAACAACACATCTCAGATCAAAAGAGCAGAGTAAGAATACGCAACAGCTACTTTTAACCGAGGTGGAAACACGGTGAGAAGTTAGTACATTTTCTGCTGCTATTTGTAAAGCTTTTGTATGCAGCAACATTCCACTGTATAAATTGAATAATCCACATCTACGCTTGTTTCTCAAAAAGTATTGTGGTCATCAAAGGATACCAGATGAATCTAGCCTTAGGAAGAACTATTTACTTTCACTGCACGCTTCTGTCGTTGATTCGATATGATCTGACATAGGAGGGAACTGTGTCTGGTTATCGGTAGATGAAACAACTGATTCATGTGGTTGATACATTGCGAACTTCATAGTGGGTAAATTATGTCTGGAAGAACCTGGCAAACCTCATTTACTTTCGTGCAAAGTGTTAGGAAAAACCAACCACGCTACAATTGCAAGATTTGTTAACGATTTCCTGCGACTTCTGTGGCCTAGTAAATCGGAGAGTGATTGTTACAAAGTGCGCCTTTTAGTCACAGATGCAGCTTTGTACTGGTCAGTCTCTTCGAGTTTTTTTTCTAAATCTCATCTATGTCACATGTTTGGCCCATGTATTGCATCGTATTGCAGAAGAGATAGGTACCCTATTTCCATCTGTCAACAAAGTAATTTCAAGTGGGAAAAGACTGTTGTAAAAAACTCATCTGCCTCAGGTTTCTGTTCCGCCGGAACCTGTCCTCACAAAATGAGGAACTTGGTTATCCGCAATATCGTTCTAGCACGTTTTATTTGCTAATGGCTTTTTACGTCACACCGACACAGATAGGCCTTATGGCGACGATGGGATAGGAAAGGCCTATGAGTTGGAAGGAAGCGGCCGTGGCCTTAATTAAGGTACTGCCCCCATTATTGCCTAGCTAAGCCCAGCCATTGAGCGAGAGATCCCAAGGGGGACCGTTCGTTCATTGGCTATTGTTTTCTAGAAGCATTTAAGGGAAAAGGGTTGATGACCAGGCTCAAAATAAATTTTAAAAACAACACTCTGACATTTATTAACATAAGCAAATCACAAATAAAAATATTCTGGCTGATATTATTTTTTTTTTTTAACATTGGAACTTTCATAACATCTATTTCTTCCTCCTTCTTTGAGAAGCACGTATTTCTTAATGGACAGCCTTACTGGTCTGTAACGAAAATCAAAGAAAAATTAGGCCTACCGCCTTAAAAATCAAAATATAATCGGCTGAAGGAAACTCAGAAACTCAATAAAGATGTTCGCAAAATAACTTGATAACTTCTTGCTAGTATTTTTACAATAAAGTAGTTAAAGGCTTCATGACTTTAAAGTAGCCTCCACACGTGGTTTAAGCTGAATTCTACTAAGTTTTATCATTTAAGACATTTAACATTGGTCAATAACACCAGTATAAGCTCTAATAGAAAATCAAAATTAATTTCAAAAACTTCAAAATTAATTAATTATTATTCTTATTATTATTATCAATCTCTCTCCTTATTTAATTAACACGTCTTTCACCACCACACGATCGTGTTTCTAATTAATTCCTCACAACATCATTCACTTAGCAATTGTCATTAACACTCCAAATAATTATTTTCCAATTAATTATTGTGACTTATTATCACCAGTATTCAAAGTAATTACGCAGCTAGTGAACGTCTACTTCTGATCCTTGCATGGCATTTTATGTTTCAAATTAATTTTAAAATGTTTCCAAATTCAAATATAAATGTGTTAGAAAAACTTTGATATCCACGTGTGAGCTAGTTAATATTTCATTTTACAAATCGATTGCCTTTGTGAAAATAACGAGATGATCTTTCCTTTTAAATCACGTTCATCAACAAAATAAATCCTTTCCTAGTCTTCCTCAACTTAAACTTATCAAATTTTCCCTTAAGGGTACGAAAATTATTTCTTAAGGTAGCACACAACGATGAATGTAATCTGCGTCATCACTAGCACACGACCAGATCAAGTTACATTGAACAAACATGAAACAAGAAAATACACATATTTACACACACACTCATTCATACTGGGAAACACGTATTTTATATACAATATTTACATCGAATCCTATTCCTGCAAGTTTACTTTTGATTTTTAGAATGGTCAGGGCATGTCATATCCAGTAGGAGATAATTTGTGTACAGAACTTCTTCTCATCATTAATGGTGACTAGTGATCGAAGTTAGGGATATCACTTGGGTAAGAATATGCTTCTCATAAAGATGGAAATCATCTAACTTTGAAATTATAATCGAAGATTTCAATAAAATCCGTAATCACTACCAGTACATGGGTTACCAGTCGAAACTATCGCGTCCGTGAGCCTCAATCGCATTATTATTATTCCCTATCCGTGAAATACACACGCAACACGTGCTCCAAATAACACAAGAACAAGTCAATAATCATACATAAATCATCCAATAACTCAATCACATAACAAATATCCCGCAGGATTGGTCATATTCCAGACACTTCATAAACAGAGCACATTCAATCTCACATATAAGGAATCTACTGTAAAGTTATGGCTCACGAGCATTTAATTCTCTTTACCCGATCTTTAGTCATTTTTATTATTAGTCAAGTGATTATTACATCTACTGATCCTCGTGAAATATCATAAAATCAGATGACTCGATTCTAAGGAATGCAAGTGATCTTGAAAAGACTCTAGGTTCGACCCTATCTCACAAAATGTACACGTAAATTCAAGTCCGATAAAATTCAACATTACACAAAAGTAGATTTATCGCGTGGTCAGTGATTTTTAAATATTTAGCTCAAAAGCACGGGAATCATACAAAGACAAACTACATGTCTACTCTAACAGGTTCAAAATTTCATTCACACATGTGACTCGTCTACCACGACACCTTAAGAATTGGAAAAAATGAAATGCTTCTAACTACAACAAAACTAATAGCTCTACGATTTAAAGAAGAAAGACCTCTAGTTTACAAAAGATGAGACAGTAATTGAATTAAGTGGTACTCAAGTTTTAGATGAAGTTCGATCCCCGGCAGCAGTCAATCATTCCAGCATTTTCCCGGTCAGTTTCCTTCCCATGACCAGAGACGCCTCACATTTTAGAGATCCATGGAGACTTGGTCGTCGATATCCTTCGATGACATTGAGTTGCAGATGATTGTAGAATTATCCATGTTGGTGTACTGCAGCTTTCAAGACGACTTCTATTAAGTTCCGGACGTAAGCTGTAACTGAGATGGCAAGAATAAATATGGGCACAAACACACGCAGAATTTTGATAATTCTTCTAGATAGCCACTTAACTTGGATTTTAAGATGATTATTACTCCGTAGGAGTTAGCTAATTAGTTCACTGAATTGTTGGCAGAACAGGCGTCTGCTTGCGCTAAAAATTACTCCTCCACGTGGTCGTAGCAAGTACAGAATCTTCAGAATGCAGCGCAGAACATTCAAAGCAGAGTAGAACAGTCAGAGAGTGATTTGCTCGTAACGAGGCTTTTTTCTATTCTCGGCTTGGGAGGCGTGTATTTCAACGAGAACTGTAATTGGTCATCAGGTCTCCTTTAATTGGCTCAGACTATTCTGGAACCAAGCTGTCTGTCGTTCGCGCGTGTCAGGCAGTATGGACACGTCACGTGATTTACTTTGGCCTTGGTCAAAGCTCGATCAATACGTCGCCCCTCTGAATGACGAAAAAAACTTGTTTTCAGCTCGCCACACTACTTCCCAAATGACAAGTTACAGCTCCAGGCAGAAAATAAAATTTTTAATATCCGCTTGTTGGAAATATACTAAATATCGCCAGATTTGACGGCGACAGTACAGCCTGGTGTGAAAATGGGAAACCACGTAAAATCATCTTCAGGGCTGCCGACAGTGGGATTCGAACTCACTATCTCCCTGATGCAAGCTCACAGCCACGCGCCCTTAACCGCACGGCTGGTTGTTTTACCAGGAGAATTTTAACCAAGTGAAAGATGTAATTAAAAGTATTGATGATAGTCATACTGCGTGTGTTCGTGAATAAGTGCACATTTGAATCTGAAACTGTATATAAAGATATCAGTTTCATCCATGTGCATTATTCGTCACTTTCGAAGGCGATTAAGGGCCTAGAAACTCGTGGTGCACCCCTACATGAATCCCTTCAGTTAATTCAAAACACCATTTGTTCGTTAAATGGTGTCCCTGGAGATTTTAGTGCATATGAATCCGGGCCCTCGTCATTACTGATATCTCTGAATTGTTAGTATGATGTAGGAAGTTAAAAGATATACTGTGTGTATATATATATATATATATATATATATATATATATATGAAGCATGTTTTTTAAGTAAGTACTGTTTTTAAATTTAGCCGCTGTCGTTCAGAGTATGCGTGCTTAGTATGTACATCTGTAAGCTGACCACAAACACCATTACAGAAGCATTTGCCCATATTTATGTTCGTGTGTACTGAAAATGCCTCAATACCTCTGACAATAAAACGGTCACATCAAATGTGAAGTACGCGCTGTGATTTGTTTTATAAATGCAAAAGACATGAAAGTCATTGAAATTCATTGACACATTAGTGAAGAGTATTGGAACACACTATGAGCGAAGGAATGATAAGAAAATGGGATGGAGCATTTAAAGAAGTTCGTAGTAATGTCCACAACGAGAAGTGTAGTGAGCGACAGTCTATCATTAATGAAGACTTGGTGCAAAAAGTTGATTCAGAGGTTTGAGAAAACAGACACTTATGATTTTTTCATTAAGTTATGAGTTGTCTGAAATTTCAAGGAGTGTTCTTTATGAAATTGTGACAGGACGCTTAGATTATTGGAAACTGTACTCGTGCTGGGTACCGAGGATGCTGACAGAGGTGCACAAAACGAAGCGTGTAGGCAGTGCTTTTACTTTCTTTGAGTGGTACAGTAAATAAGGTGAGCCAAATTGTCATCAGCGACGAAACATGGGTGGCAATCCAGGGAATGGAAACACTCAACACTCAAGAAAGTGCAGTGCAAGCAAACAATTTCAGCTCGCAATGTCGTGCACTGTGTTCTGGGACAGGCAAGGTGAGTTGCTTGTGGATTTTTTGCACCAGTGTAACGCAATAAATGCCAAGACTTATTGTGAGAAGAGGGTACGCTGCTGCTTCACATCCGTAAGTTTAATGTCAAAATGTCCTACACGTGATCCCTGGGTGGTGCTAAGAAAGCAGCAACATTGACAGCCAAACAATCCTTGGGATCTCCTGGCTTAAAAGATATCACAGTGACAAAACCTCACAGAAATGGTCCTTATAAGGACCAAAAATATAGGAACCTAGGTTGAAGTATTCAAATAATGCAGATCAACATAGAAGGACTAAGCAGATCAAAGTGTCAGTTTTTATCAAGACTATATCTGGAAAACAATATTGATGTAATTGCTTTACAGGAAACTCACGTAGCAAATGAAGACCAATTGCATACCAGAGGTAAAATACCAGGTTATGAACTTCTAGGTGCAACATTCCATCATGTATACAGAACTGCAAATAAGTACGAAATACAGTAGAGAATGCTTCCCTGATCTCCACAAGCACAAAAGATGATGTCCATTCCATTGTAATCAATCAAGATAGAAGAAGTTTCAGGCATCAATATCTATAAACCTCCTGCTTCCACATGGCCAGAACATGTCATTCAAGCATATCCTCACCCAGCTGTCTATCTAGGTAATTTTAACAGCCATCATGAGCAATGGGCATATTCTATGACTGATTCCAATGGGGAAGCTTTGAATTTGTGGGCTGAAGAACACAATTTTCATCTTCTTTAACTCTAAAGATCAGCTTACTTTCAGATCAGCTTCTTAGAGGAGAGAGTATAATCCTGATTTATACTACGTGTCTACTGACTACAACACTATACCTCTACCAACCATACGAAGCGTTCTCCCTGTTTTTCCCCATAGCCAACATCGTCCAGTTGTAGTGGAAATTGGAATTAAAGTTCCAATAGTATCCTCAGTTCCTCGTCCACGCTGAAACTTTCAGAGAGCAAATTGGACTGGCTATGCTGAACACCTTCATAAATGCCTAGGATGGATTCCACCTGTAAAAGACAACCACGAGAGATTTATTGGTGCTATAAAAAGCACAGCAAAGAAGTTCATACCTAGAGGCTACTGAAAGGAATATATCCCTGGATGGGATGAAAACGGTAATGTTCTCTACCAAGAGTTCCTTACAACTGGTGACCTGTGCATAGCAGATTAATTATTCCACAGTCTGGATGCTGCCTGCAGGCAGAAATGGACATAAACAGTTGAAAGCCTTGACTTCAAATGCTCAAGTCCGAAAGCATGGTCCATTCTAAGAAAGCTAGGAGGGGGCTGTCGGGTAGATCGCATTAGTTCTCCAATAACTCCTGATATGGTTGCAACACAGATTGTGACCAATTCAAAAGCTCCAGAAGATCAGGATCATACTACACGTATAAAACGTGAACTGAAAACACTGAAGGCAACCAGTCCAGAAGAGAGTACTTATTCTAAGCCATTTACTCCACAAGATATACCAAATGCTTTACAAGATATGAAGTCAGGCAAAGCCCCTGGGTTTGATGGCATTCACCCTGAATTTTTGATACACTATGGAAAATATGCTAGAATATGGCTTGCTAAATTCTGCTCTGACATCCAGTTGATCTTCTGAGCATAGTATACAACTTCTGGGAAGGCTACTCTACAACAGAATTATTTCCATCATTTTTCAGAATTTGCCTGTTGAACAAACAGGGTTCCAACCAAACCATAGCTGTACAGATCAGGTTTTGTCACTAACGACACTTATTGAGGATGGCTTTCAAAAGCAACTGAAAACCTCTGTGGCATTTATTGATTTGATTGCAGCTTATGATACTGTGTGGAAACAAGGACTTATCTGAAAACTACTCCCGCGTTTTGCCATGTAAGAAGATTGCATGACTTATTGATAGCATGCTCACCAAGAGAAAGTTTTGTGTAATACTGGGAAATGGCACTAGCAGTGAGAAAACTCTAAACAATGGTCTTCCCAAAGGTTCTGTATTAGCTCCTCTGCTTTTCAACCTGTACATAGCTGATATACCTGCAACCAGTTCTAGGAAATTCAGATATGCTGATGATTGGGCTCTGGCAGTACAAGATAAATTCATGGAAAACACTGAAGAAACACTGACGGCTGATCTTACTACCTTGGGACAGTACTGTTGCAAATGGAGATTACAACTGAATGCAAATAAAACTGAAGTTACATGTTTTCACCTTAGCAACAAAATGGCCAATCGTGAACTGAAGGTTAAGTGTGAGAACACTTGTCTTGCCCACAACAGACATCCACAATATCTAGGGATTAGTCTTGACAGAACTTTTTCCTTCAAGAAACATCTTCAAAAAATGGCTGCTAAGTTACGATGAAGGAACAACATCTTACAGAAGCTGTGTGGAACCAGCTGGGGATCATTAGCATCTACCCTATGGTCTTCAGTTCTTGGTCTTGTGTACTCTGCTGCACAATACTGTTCATCGATATGGCTGAAGAGCAGTCACACCAAATTAATTGACACTCAGCTGAATCACACTATGCGTATGATATCAGGTACAGTTAGATCTACTCCCACTTTCTGGCTATCTGTTCTATCCCATATTCCACCACCTCACCTCCGTCGGGATAATGCATTCCTATGTGATTATAAGAAAATAACTAACAACAGTCAGTTGCCAATCCATGGTAACATGAATGATGCTCTTATTAATAGGCTAAAATCTAGACACCTACCTGTTAGAACAGCCAGAAACCTAGCAGACGCTAACTTTAATCTGCTTCAGGCCTGGAAGCAAGTATGGGTATCCAGTGCTCCATCAGAATATCACCATCTACCATGGCTGAAAAACAACCAGAGGGTTTTGATCATCCATGGAAGACCTGGACAACCGTCAACAGGATTCGCACTGGCCATGGCATAAATGGGGAATACTTAATTCGGCAGTGTGCAGTTGTGGTGCTGAGAAGAAAACAGTTCGACACATTGTGGAACAGTGTCCTCTCACCACCTACCAGGGAGAACCTAGAGACTTTTGTCTGCTCTCACCTTTGTGTGTTGATTATGTAAATGTAAATGAAAATATTATGTATACTGCTGTATTTATATGTAATGTGATGTGTTAGCCCACGCGACACCTTGTAATCTGCAGGCCGTCAGGCTGAGCAGCGGTCGCTTGGTAGGCCATGGCCCTTCAAGGGCTGTAGTGCCATGGGGTTTGGTTTGGTTTTGGTGATGATTTAGCCATATACTCAATAATAATAAATAAATAAATATTGTGAGCACTTACATTAACTCTGTCATGCAATCCAAAACAAATGGAGTGGCATGCTCACAAGGGGGATTCTTTTACTTCATGACAATGTGCGACCTCACACGGCGGATTGACAAGGTGGATTCAAGTAAAACTATTTTAAATAGTTCTGTAATAGACTCACACAGCTAATCGAACATGAGAACTCATTGCTTCATTTGGTTGGGAACAATTTGATCACGCTATGTATAGTCCTAACTTAGCACCTAGTGGCTACCACTTGTTCTTGTACTTGAAAAAGCATTTAAGAGGTCAATGCCATGACGATGATGGCATAAAAATGATTGTGCTGCAGTGGCTCATACATCAGGTGTCAGATTTCTATGAGGATGGAATCCAGAAGGTGGTTTCATGATTTGACAAGTGCCTTGATATGCTTGGAACTTATGATGAGGAGTAGTTTAAGGTACAAGCTTACATGTGAAAGAAAAGAAAAAAAAGAATTGTTTAAAAAATTGCATTACTCTTTTTTAAATACACGTAAGTTATAGTTAGATTTGAGTGAAATCAACATGAAAATATTTTATTGGATAGGTATTTAATAGAGTTTAGTTGTGATTCCTGGGGAGCACAGGAGGAACTTCCCACTGTGCAGCCACAGTGTACTGAATTATTCAGTTTTATTTGTTTAAACAGACTGTGACTGATGGTGCTTCCTGGGCAATGATAGAGTATGCACATATTTATCAGCTGATCCTTCTAATGCAGAAGGATTGAGTATGAATTTCAAATGGCCCTTTTCGGGACGACAATATTTGTGTCCAAAAATGTTGAGGGAACGTCTTCAACAAAAGAAGTGTTGCAGAGCCTTCGCAAGAAATATGGTTGTGACATCCTTTGTGTTCAAGAGACTCACAGAGAGAGCATTCAGCATTGACCAAGAGTTCCTGTGATGTGTCTCGTGGTAGAGAGACGTACTCAATAGTATGAAGTGCTATATTTGTTAAACCCGCATAACTTTCCTTTCCATTGATATGATGGAGGGTGATAACCATTGAGCTGAATCACGCACCATACACCTCAAAGCAGTTCATATTCTTTCCAGAGACCAAAGAATTTTGACAGCTAAGCTGTTCGCATGGTGACGGAGATTCAACAGTCATAGCCATGTGTGGGGTTACAAACACGGCAACCAAGATGGAAAGGCTATGTTAGAGTGGACGGGAGCTAATCATATGCTCTTGATCTGTGATGCCAAATTACCTTCCTCTTTTATTAGTGGGTGTTGGTAGCGGGACTTAAACCCAGACTTAATTTTTCAATAATGAAGGAATACTTTACAAAAGAAAAAATTAAACGTATTCTCCTAATTCAATACAAAACATAATTCCAACCTTGTTTTTTCCATTACAGATTGAAACTTCATTGATGGTGTTCACTATGGTCATTTAGAGTTTACCATACAACTGTTACTTCTCTAACACAGCTTCTCAATTTTGTCGCTGCCCTCCCGACTATTTAAAATAAGGCAAACACACCTAGACAACACTGGAAACAATCTCCAAGAACGGGACTGCTAAATTGAGAATGCTGCTATTCTAAAATTTTAAATTCATTGGCGTTTTTCCATCACTCATCACATACGTTTCACCTGGCATGTTGTCTCCTCTCAAACTTGGTTTCTCAAGCTTCGCTCCCCTCCTAGCCATTCATGGTGATAGTGTTTCTACAAAGACAGACTGTCAGCCTGAATTTTCAACACAGTGTTTTCATCCTGTTTTATTGTTGAAAATGAAAACCTACAACCGGTTTTCCAGTCTTTCACCGGGTCAGGGATGTAATGAATGAACCGTATATAGGATATTGGTACGATGGGGTCGCTACTCCCAAAGTGATATATTAATGACTGATAGATGCTATGAAATGAGAATGGAGAGTGTTGCTGGAATGAAAGATGACAGGAAAAACCGGAGTACCCGGAGAAGAAACCTACCGCCGCATTGTCCAGCACAAATCTCACATGGAGTAACTGGGATTTGAACCACGGTATCCAGCGGTGAGAGGCTGATGCGCTACCGTCTGAGCCACAGAGGCTCTGTGAATTGTTATCAAATTAAAATATTTTTAGACTAAGAGGTCCGCAACCTCACTACAAGCACTTGTTGTTGTTTGAGTCATCAGTCCATAGACTGGTTTGATGCAGCCCTCCATGCCACCCTATCCTGTGCTAACATTTTCATTTCTACGTATTTATTGCATCCTACATCTGCTCTAATCTGTTTGTCATATTCATACCTTGGTCTACCCCTACCGTTCTTGCCACCTACACTTCCTTCAAAAACCAACTGAACAAGTCCTGGGTGTCTTAAGATGTGTCCTATCATTCTATCTCTTCTTCTCGTCAAATTTAGCCAAATCGATCTCCTCTCACCAATTCGATTCAGTATCTCTTCATTCGTGATTCGATCTATCCATCTCACCTTCAGCATTCTTCTGTAACACCACATTTCAAAAGCTTCTATTCTCTTTCTTTCTGAGCTAGTTATCGTCCATGTTTCACTTCCATACAATGCCACGCTCCACACAGAAGTCTTCAAAAACATCTTTCTAATTCCGATATCAATGTTTGAAGTGAGCAAATTTCTTTTCTTAAGAAAGCTCTTCTTTGCTTGTGCTAGTCTGCATTTTATGTCCTCCTTACTTCTGCCATCGTTGGTTATTTTGCTACCCAAGTAACAATATTCATCTACTTCCTTTAAGACTTCGTTTCCTAATCTAATATTTCCTACATCACCTGCCTTCGTTCGACTGCACTCCATTACTTTTGTTTTGGACTTATTTATTTTCATCTTGTACTCCTTACCTA
Source organism: Anabrus simplex (assembly GCF_040414725.1). Lineage (NCBI taxonomy): Eukaryota > Metazoa > Arthropoda > Insecta > Orthoptera > Tettigoniidae > Anabrus > Anabrus simplex. The sequence continues at coordinate 1,563,979,513 of NC_090265.1, forward strand.
AGACTTCATCCATACCATTCAGCAACTTCTCGAGATCTTCTGCAGTCTCAGATAAAATAACAATATCATCCGCAAATCTCAAGGTTTTGATTTTCTCTCCTTGGACTGTGATTCCCTTTCCAAATTTCTCTTTGATTTCCTTTACTGCCTGTTCTATGTAAACATTGAAAAGGAGAGGGGACAAACTGCAGCCTTGCCTCACTCCTTTCTGGATTGCTGCTTCTTTTTCAAAGCCCTCGATTCTTATCACTGCAGACTGATTTTTATACAGGTTGTAGGTAATTCTTCGTTCTCGGTATCTGATCCCTATCATCTTCAGAATCATAAATAGCCTGGTCCAATCAACATTATCGAATGCCTTTTCTAGATCTACGAATGCCATGTACGTGGGCTTGTCCTTCTTGATTCGATCCTCTAAGATCAGACGTAAAGTCAGGATTGCTTCACGTGTTCCTACATTTCTTCTGAAGCCAAATTGATCTTCCCCCAACTCAGCTTCAACTTGTTTTTCCATTCTTCTGTAAATAATACGTGTTAAAATTTTGCAGGCATGAGATACTAAACTAATAGTGCGGTAGTTTTCACACCTGTCAGCACCGGCTTTCTTGGGAATAGGTATAACAACATTCTGCCGAAAATCGGATGGGACTTCTCCTGTCTCATACATCTTGCACACTAAATGAAATAACCTTACCATGCTGGTTTCTCCTAAGGCAGTCAGTAATTCAGAGGGAATATCATCAATTCCAGGTGCCTTGTTCCTATTGAGGTCACTCACAGCTCTGTCAAACTCTGACCTCAAAATTGGGTCTCCCATTTCATCAGCATCAACAGCCCCTTCATGTTCCAGAACGAAATTATCTACATCGTTACCTTGATACAACTGTTGGATATGCTCCTGCCATCTTTCTGCTTTGTCTTCTTTCCCTAGAAGTGGCTTTCCATCTGAGCTCTTAATATTCATGCACCTAGATTTCCTTTCTCCAAAGGTTTCCTTGATTTTACTTATTGTTCATTTTCGTCTGTATCATTTGTTTTCTTTTCTTTTTTTCTTAGGCTAGCACACTTTTTGGACTCGATTATGTTTTATATTAACTTTTTTTTTCACTGAATTTGTCTCAGTGAGTTATTTATTGCTCCTTCTAGTGATGTAAATATTGTATATTGTTATTGTTTTTATTTGCGTCATGTCTCCTTTGCTTTTCATTTGTTCCTTCATTATGATTTTAGGACATTTTTAGCTTGTATTATGTAGATTACTTTAACCCCTGCCCTTATTTCACTGAAGATGGCTCAAATGAGTCGAAACATATTTGAATTTTATTGCTCCGTCTAATGATGGAATTTTATTTTGTACTGAATTAGGAGGATACATTTAATTTTTTCCTTTGTAAAGTGAAAACCGTCAATACGGAATGATTCTAATATCTTTTAATGAAGGAATAGCCCAGTAGTGTGAAGAATATTGGTATCCCTTTCCCACACAGGCAGCATAGACCCATCACAGGCCAGGTATTTGCGGCAGTATATCCCATGTTTGCGCCTTTCTACAGATAATTCAGTTTCAAGATAGTTGACTAGAACAAATTCACTGCATGTCTGCAAAATGCTGTATCCAATGTTGGTACTTTATCTGTTAGTTACGACCATTTTATGGAAGTAGTGAGTAACAGTTCCAGACTCTCAACTTCCTATGGATGCTGCATAAATACCATATAATCCTGAATACCACTCATACTTTTTTTTACAGCGATATACTACTTACTTACTTACTTACTCCTTGGCGTTACAGCCCCTGTAGGGCCTTGGCCTCCTGGACAATCTCTACCCACTCTTCTCTGTTGACTGCTCTGGTTCTCCATCTTCTAACTCCCATCCATCTTAAATCCTCCTCCACGCTGTCCAACCATCTGATCCTTGGTCTTCGCCTCATACAACGTCCTTCTGGTTTCCCATCAAAGACTTTCTCTACTGTCCTGTTCTCTGTCATTCTTTCTACATGTCCCAACCATCGCAGTCTACTACTCTTTATTTCTGCTACTATATCTGGTTTATTATACAGCTCTCTGATTTCCTTATTATTTCTGATTCGCCAGAGGCCACCATCCTTTATTGGTCCATAGACTTTCCTAAGTATCTTCCTTTCCCATCTCCGTAGCAAATCCTCATCACCTTGTATCATAGTCCAAGTTTCCGCACCATACATCACCACAGGTCTCACTACCATGCGATAAACAGTCAACTTCAGATTCCTACTAAGACTCCTTGCTTACCTTGCCTAAGGCAAAGTAACTCCTATTATCAGCTGCTATCCTAGCAGGTATTTCTTCCTTCATATCATTGTTTTCAGCTACCACTGACCCTAGATATTTAAAGCTTTTGCAGCATTCATATTCTTTCCCATTTAAATTCACATATTTTTTCTGCTTCATTATACTTTTTCCTAGACATTAGCATGTACTTAGTTTTTGACTGATTAATCATCAGTCCCATCTCAGCCCCATATTTTTCTAGTTTTCTCAACTTCTCTTCCAGATCCAGTTTCCTCCTGGATAGCAAATCAATATCGTCTGCATATGCAAGGTCTTATGTCACTCGATTAAACAATGTTCCACCAGGGTTGCTCCCTTGTATTATTTGCATTACCCTCTCCAAAGCAATGTTAAACAGGAGGATGGAGAGTACATCACCCTGTCGTAATCCTTGGTTAACTTCAAAAGCTTTCGATAAAGTACCCTCAACCTTTACTTTACATACTGTTGTCGCTAGAGTCATTTGGACCAATCTTGTAATTTTGTTAGGTATTCCTGCCTCTTTCATTGCCTTCCATAACTGATCCCTTCTGATACTATCATATGCCTGTTTAAAATCAATAAGCAGCTGATGAACATCAATATTATACTCGTAACATTTTTCAAGGATCTGTCTGATCGTAAAAATCTGGTCTGTAGTAGATCTGTTAATTCTGAAGCCGCACTGGTAATCTCGTAGATATTCTTCAACGTATGGTCTCAGCCTACTAGCTATGATTTTTGCTAAGATTTTATAAGCAATACATAGTAATGCTATTCCTCTATAATTCCCACAGTCTGCTTTATAATATTTCTTATGTGTAGGGCAGAGTATTGCTATATTCCACTGCTCTGGCATTTTCTCCTTTTGCCATATCTCTACCATAATTCCATGCAACCACCTTGTTAGTTTCTCTCCTGCATATTTTATCATTTCTGCAGTAATGTTGTCTTCTCCTGGCGCCTTATTGCTTTTAAGACCATTGACTCCATCTTTAACTTCTTGCAATGTAGGTTCTTTGATTGATTCCAGGTCCACCTCTTCTCTCATTGTTCCTGCCTACTCTCTTCTGTCTGCATCTCTTCGTCTTCATCTTCAAATCCTGACTCCTTATTCAGAAGTTCACTAAAATATTCCACCCATCTGATCTGATCTTTACCTCCTATCAGATTTCCCTCCTTATCTTTACAGAAAACTGCTCTGGGTTAAAATCCTTTCTTTATATCTTTTACCCTTATATAAAACTGTCTAGTTTCCTGAGCAGTATTTCTCTCTTCTAATTCTTCAATCCACTGTTTCTCAAATTCTCTCTTTTTCTTCGTACATTCCTTGTCTGCTTCCTTTCTCTTCTCTCTGTATTCTTCTACAATAGTTCTTGCCTCGTTCCTGTCTTTAATCTTCTTCCTACAATCTTCATCAAACCAGTGCTGAATCCTCGATTGTTTCTTTCTGCCCAAAACAGTTTCAGCCATTTTGTATATTATACCTTTAACCATTTGCCATCTTTCTTCAATACTCTCTCCTGTCCAATCTTCCATTTCATTAAGGCTATTTGTCAAAACTATTGCATATTGGTGTGCTATATTTTTATCCTTTCTTAACTTAGCATCATCAAACCTGGGTACAACAACTCTCTTAATCTGTCTGTAGTTGGCTATCCTTTGTCTCTATTTGACTCTTACCAGATAATGATCACTATCTTCATCTGCACCTCGACAGCTATCCACTTCCAAGATATCTGAAGCATGTCTTCTATCTATAAGCACATGATCAATTTGGCTGTTTGTGATCCCATCAGGAGAGCACCATGTTACTTTCCTTATATTCTTCCTTTGCATCCATGTGCTTTTAATAAGCATGTTATTACCCACAGCAAAGTCAATCAACCTTATACCATTATCGTTCAAAACCTTAGGCAAACTCTCCTTACCAGCTGTTTTCCTGTAACCAATTTCTCCTCCCACTTGGGCGTTTAAGTCCCGCATAACCACTTTAACATCATGCTTTGCCACTAGTGCTAATTCTTGTTCCAGTTGTTCATAAAAGATATCCTTCTCCGCTGACTCTGCATCTTCTGTTGGTGCATATACACATATGAAAGATATATTGAAGAAGCCGGCTTTTACTCGTAGAAGACAAATTCTGCCATTAACGGGCTTAAAGTTCAATATTATACTCTTATATGAATTATCAACAAGGAACCCTGTACCTCTATATCCTCTGTTTCCACAGCTATAGAACAAGGTGTGTGTCCCAATTGCAAGTACTCCACTTCCATTCCATTTTACCTCCTGTAGTGCTACCACCATCACATTATATTTCTTCATTTCGTTTTTCAGGTTCAGTAATCCTCCAGGTTTATTTTGATTTGATTTTGATTTGATTTTGTTCTCACATTCCATGTTGCGCAATACCAATTCATATGCCATTTCCGTTGCCAGGACCAGATAGGGAATCTGCCACCTGGGCGACTGCCCTAAATGCAGATCAGTATTGATTGATTGATTGATTGATTGTTTATCCATTAGATCCGTCCGGTTTCCTTTGTCCATTGGTTCCGTAACAAGAGTTTTTTCCGGGGTAGGGTTGTTGACCCCATGCCCAACCCCCAACCTGGAGGACCAGGGTACTGCTCTTAGTCTGGCCCATCGCTTTAGACCTGTCCAGCTTGGGTGACCCTATCAGGAGCCGTAGCTCCCGCTGGCATAGCTCTAAGGGTCATTTGAGCATGCAAGCCTCCAAAAACACCCAGCAATGCCACATTGCCTTCGTCAAGGTGGCAGTACCTGCGGGAGGTTTTACAGCGATATTGCTCCCTAAATTCCAGTACAGAACATTTTTAAGCCTTTTGTATTGTGGTATCATAATAAGACGTGGCAACACTGCAACAGCGGTTTCTTATCACGTGACTTGGCAACAGCTGAAATCTTGCTCCGTCATTCACATCCATATTACTGGAACCACATGGTGTCAGTTGATTAATACATTGTGTTCTGAGTGAAGAAATATTAGTGGTATCAAGTGATGAATTCAAAAAAGCGTTTGGGGTCACTTACTATGAGTGAGAAACTTAAAGTTGTAATAGAAGCTGAAAGAAGGTATTGGAAAACACGGAGCAGGCAGCAAGAAATCTCGGAAGTCATGATGCAGTAGTGATCATCGGCGGGACAAACGATGTAGCTCACAACAACGCTAAGAATGTCATTTCTGAACTTAAAAGTACACTAGGTAAGCTGACTCACACTAACATCTTTGTAGTGAATGTTCCCCACAGGCATGATTTGATTAGAGACTCATGTGTGAACATTGAATTGGACAAAGTTAATACAGATATGGTTAAAATTTGTAAACATTTTTGTAATACCCAGGTAACTGAATGCAGCAGTTTCGAGAGACACTGTTACACAAAGCATGGCCTTCATCTGAACAATTCAGGTAAACGAAAGATAGCAAATATTGTTCTAGATTTTATTAATCTTAAGATATGTACTGTAAAAAAGGCAACTCCCTTGAGTTATAATACTGACCAGGAAAACTAGTAGAAAGAGCCAGCTGTACTTCAAGCTGGCTCAGTCAACTAGAAAATGAAACTCAGGAAAGTAAAGAATTTCAAGTTACCCAAGTGCAACAGTCAAGTTTTAGGGAGGAAGGTGGTCTGAGATTGCTCTCGGTAAACTGTCAGAGTGTGGTAAATAAACAATTAAAATTCAGTACAGTGATGGAATCTTATGAGACTGATTGGTGATAGGAGTGGAATCTTGGTTGAGAGAAGAGGTGGGTAATAGAGAAGTATTTCCAGAAGGGCATACAGTCTATCGTAGAGACCAAGGAGATAAAATGGGAATGGGGGGGGGGGTGTTTATTCTGGTGAAGGGAAACTTATTGTTCACATGAATGGTTTACCGATGAAAGGGATGAAATATTAGGGATAAAATTAGTTTGTGATAATATGAAGGAGGTGGGAATTATAGGAACATATAGGCCTGGAAGAGAGGAAAGAGACATGGAAATATTTGAGAAAATAATAGATTATACTCATAAAAACAATAATAATGATATGGTAATAATTGGGGGAGATCTAAACTTGCCTAAATTTGAATGGAATGGAGCTGCAAGTGAAGCCCATGAACAGAAACTGGCAAATAAGTTAATTTGGGAGGGAGGATATACACAAGTAGTACAAGAACCGACTCGTCTCAATAACTTACTAGATGTATTCTTGGTTAAACCATGGGAAATTGTTGATAAAACTGAGGTAATTGAAGGAATAGGTGACCATAAGGCTGTAATAATGGATGTCACACTGGTACCAAAAAGGCTTAATAAGAGGGTCACACAAGACAAGAAAATGTACAGAAAAACTAAAGTTGATGAATTTGGGACTTACCTTAAATCACAAATCAGTTGTTGGATAAGTGAAGGGAGTAATGTGGATACACTTTGGGCTAAATTTAAAGGAATCATTTGGGAAGGAGAGAAGAGATTTGTACCTGTTAAGAAGGGTAAAATGACCTCAGACCCTGTTTATTATACAACAGAAATAAGAAAATTAAAAAGAAAATGTAGAATAGTAAACAGAAAAATCAAAGAGGGTAGGGAGAGTAGAGAAACTAGAAAACAGCTAATGAGGGAACTGAATAGAGTGAAAAAAGGAAGCAAAAGAGAATTATATGAATGGCATACTTCAAGAGGGTAATGACTACAAAGGGAAATGGAAAAAGCTGTATTCATATATCAGGAAAAATAATTTAATTCTGGAAGAAAGTGATCGCGCGCGTGAAACCAAATCATCGCGATCCGTTGCCGTGCCGAGTTTAAAATTTAGGCCTAGAATTCAGATTCAAGACCCAGTTAGGCCTAAATCAGCGAAGGTAGCTGTGTTTGGTGATAGCCAAGGAAGGGGAATTGCGGGAGTGATTAACGACGAGAATATAGCAGCAACCGGAGAAATATATCCAGGAGCTTCTATCAACAGTGTTGTGGAAAACGTAGAAGCAGCAACTAGGAACTTCGGGAGCGGCGATGCAGTGCTTATCATCGGTGGGACGAACGACGTAGCTCGCGACGACGCCAACAATGTAAGATCAAAACTTGAACATACACTAGGGAAGCTAACCCACACTAACGTTTTTGTAGTGAACGTGCCCCACAGGCATGATTTGAGTAGAGACTCGTGTGTGAACATTGAAGTGGACAAGGTCATTACAGATATTGTTAAAATTTGTAAACATTTTCGGAATACTCAGGTTATTGAATGCAGCAGTTTTGAGAGATACTGTTATACAAAACATGGCCTCCATCTAAACAATTCAGGTAAACGAAAGATAGCAAATATTGTTCTAGATTTTATTAATCTTAAGATATTTACTGTAAAACAGGCAACTCCCTTGAGTTATAATACTGACCAGGAAAACTAGTAGAAAGAGCCAGCTGTACTTCAAGCTGGCTCAGTCAACTAGAAAAATAAACTCAGGGGAGTAATGAATTTCAAGTTACCCAATTGCAACAGTCAAGTTTTAGGGAGGAAGGGGGTCTGAGATTGCTCTTGGTAAACTGTCAAAGTGTAGTAAATAAACAATTAAAATTCAGTACATTGATGGAATCTTATAAGACTGATGTGGTGATAGGAGTAGAATCGTGGTTGAAAGAAGGGGTGGGTAATAGAGAAGTATTTCCAGAAGGGTACACAGTCTATCGTAGAGACCGAGGAGATAAAAAGGGAGGGGGGGTGTTTATTCTGGTGAAGGAAACTTACTGTTCACATGAATGGCTTACCGATGAAAGGGATGAAATATTAGGGATAAAATTAGTTTGTGATAATATGAAGGAGGTGGGAATTATAGGAACATACAGGCCTGGAAGAGAGGAAAGAGACATGGAAATCTTTGAAAAAATAATGATATGGTAATAATTGGGGGAGATCTAAATTTGCCTGAAGTTGAATGGAAAGGAGCTGCAAGTGAAGCCCATGAACAGAAACTGGCAAATAAGTTAATTTGGGAGGGAGGATTTACACAAGTAGTACAAGAACTGACTCGTCTCAATAACTTACTAGATGTATTCTTGGTTAAACCATGGGAAATTGTTGATAAAACTGAGGTAATTGAAGGAATAGGAGACCATAAGGCTGTAATAATGGATGTAGGACTCGTACCAAAAAGGCTTAATAAGAGGGTTACACAAGACAAGAAATTGTACAGAAAAACTAAAGTTGATGAATTTGGGACTTACCTTAAATCACAATTCAATTGTTGGATAAGTGAAGGGAGTAACGTGGATACACTTTGGGCTAAATTTAAAGGAATTATTTGGGAAGGAGAGAAGAGATTTGTACCTGTTAAGAAGGGTAAAATGACCTCAGACCCTGTTTATTATACAAGGGAAATAAGAAAATAAAAAATAAAATGTAGAATAGTAAACAGAAAAATCAAAGAGGGTAGGGAGAGTAGAGAAACTAGAAAACAGCTAATGAGGGAACTGAATAGAGTGAAAAAGGAAGCAAAAGAGAATTATATGAATGGCATACTTCAAGAGGGTAATGACCACAAAGGGAAATAGAAAAAAGCTGTATTCATATATCAGGAATCAAAAAGGAAAAGGAATCCAAATTCCTACAATGGTGGGAGAAGGGGGTGAACACTATTTAACAGATACTGAGAAAGCAAACCTATTTAGTAGGGAATTTAGAGATTCAGTAGATGATTGTCAAGAGTTGGAAACCGAAACAGAAGATAGAGAGGGAGAGAGACAGAGGGAAACAAGAAGCTTCTCATTCACAAACGAAGATATTTTCAGAGAAATCCAACTGCTTCAGCAAGGAAAAGCAGCAGGAAGTGATCAAATTACTGGGGAGGTATTAAAGACAATGGGGTGGTACATAGTGCCTTATTTAAAATTTCTCTTTGACTATGTAATAAATAATAGTGTAATACCAAAGGAATGGAAGGAATCTATAATAATACCAATTTATAAAGGAAAGGGTGATAAAAGGAAACCAGAGAACTACAGACCAATCAGCCTGACCAGTATAGTTTGTAAAATTCTGGAGAGTTTAATATCGAAGTACATCAGAGGGATATGTGATGATAAAAATTGGTTCATGAGGAGCCAGTATGGATTTAGAAAGAAATTTTCTTGTGAGGCACAACTGGTGGGATTTCAGCAGGACATATCAGATCAGTTGGATTCAGGAGGTCAGTTAGATTGCATAGCCATAGATCTTTCCAGAGCCTTTGATAGAGTGGAACATGGAATATTATTAAAGAAATTGGAGGGAATAGGATTGGACATAAGGGTTACACGTTGGATAAAAGCATTTCTAAATTCAAGGGTTCAGAAAGTCAAAGTAGGAAATAATGTATCTCAGGAAGAGAAAGTTTGGAAGGGAATTGCACAGGGTAGTATAATCGGTCCATTACTTTTCTTAATATACGCAAATGATTTAGGGAACAATATAACATCAAAAATAAGATTGTATGCAGATGACATAATTGTTTATAGAGAAATAAACAACATTGAGGATTGTTCAGAATTACAAAGGGACCTTGAAAGTATCCAACAATGGGTTGAAGAAAATAATATGAAGGTTAATGGAGGCAAATCAACTGTTACAACTTTTACAAACAGGAGCTTTAAAACTGAATTTGAATATACTTTGGATGAGGTAGTTATCCCAAAAGATGGCAAGTGCAAATACTTAGGTGTGAGATTTGAAAGTAATTTGCACTGGAAGGGTCATATTGATGACATTGTTGGGAAAGCATACAGATCATTACATGTCATAATGAGGCTACTTAAAGGATGCAACAAAGAATTAAAAGAAAAAAGTTACTTGAGTATGGTTCATCCATTATTGGAATATGCAAACAGTGTTTGGGATCCTCACCAAGAATACCTAATAAAAGAAATAGATAGTGTGCAGAGGAAAGCAGCAAGATTTGTAACAGGGGATTTCAGGAGAAAGAGTAGTGTATCAGAAATATTAAAGGAACTTGGGTGGGAAACTTTAAGTAAGAGAAGGGAGAAAACTAGACTTATAGGATTATATAGAGCCTATACAGGAGAAGAAGCATGGGGAAATATCCGTGAGAGGCTTCAGTTGGAAAATAATTATATTGGCAGGACTGACCACAAATATAAAATTAGAAGGAATTTTAGCAGAAGCGATTGGGGTAAATTTTCATTCATTGGGAAGGGTGTGAAGGAGTGGAACAGTTTACCAGGGGTAGTGTTTGATCCTTTTCCAAAATCTGTACAGATATTCAAGAAGAGAATAAACAGCAACAGAGAAAATAAATGAAGTGTTAGAGGGCATTCGACCAGTGCAGGTTATTGTAAATAAAAAAATGTGTGTGAATAAATTAATTCCATCCCCTGGTCTAAGGCGTTTGGACAGCCAAAGTAGGGGACTGCCTGTAGGGGTGAAGTACAGTGGGGACTTCGAGGGCCCTGGGACCGCTACGGTAGCTGTGAAGGCCCTTCAGGAACTCTGAAAAGTGGTGGCAAAAGGGGCTCTGGTTAAGACGCAGCAGGTCGTTATGCTACTTAGGATCCAGAACGGGTAAAAAAAAAAAAAAGTAACTAAATAAATGCAATGTAAATATTAATGTTATACCAGTTGTATAGTATCATTTGAAGTCATTCCACATGCTGTATATCAGTTGACTATATTTGTAAGTAGTACAGGAGATATTATAAGTAGAATTTTGTAAACAATATTAAGGATGAGCTGTGTGTTTAATATAAAACATTGTTAGCGTAAATTGTATAATATTGTATTATAGGAAAAATTTTCTTCTCTTGTTAATTTAATATTTAGTGCTTGACAATAATGTATTTTAGTGTACCATTTGCCACCGAGGTAGACACCTCATTTGTAAATAAAGAGATTTTGATTTTTGAATCAAAAAGGAAAAGGAATCCAAATTCCTACAATGGTGGGAGAAGGGGGTGAACACTATTAACAGATAATGAGAAAGCAAACCTATTTAGTAGGGAATTCAGAGATTCAGTAGATGATTGTCAGGAGCTGGAAACTGAAACAGAGGGAAACAAGAAGCTTCTCATTCACAAATGAAGATATTTTCAGAGAAATCCAACTGCTTCAGTAAGGAAAAGCAGCAGGAAGTGATCAAATTACTGGGGAGGTGTTAAAGACAATGGGGTGGTACATAGTGCCTTATTTAAAATTTCTCTTTGACTATGTCATAAATAATAGTGTAATACCAAAGGAATGGAAGGAATCTATAATAATCATCATCATCATCATCATCATCATCATCTGTTTACCCTCCAGGGTCGGCTTTTCCCTCGGACACAGCGAGGGATTTCACCTCTACCGCCTCAAGTGAAGTGTCCTGGAGCTTCAGACTCTTGGTCGGGGATACAACTGGGGAGAATGACCAGTACCTCGCCCAGGCGGCTTCACCTGCTATGCTGAACAGGGGCCTTGTGGAGGGATGTGAAGATTGGAAAGGATAGGCAAGGAAGAGGGAAGGAAGTGGCCGTGGCCTTATGTTAGGTACCATCCCGGCATTCGCCTGGAGGAGAAGTGGGAAACCACGGAAAACCACTTCCAGGATGGCTGAGGTGGGAATCGAACCCACCTCTACTCAGTTGACCTCCCGAGGCTGAGTGGACCCCGTTCCAGCCCTCATACCACTTTTCAAATTTCGTGGCAGAGCCGGGAATCGAACCCGGGCCTCTGGGGGGTGGCAGCTAATCATGCTAACCACTACACCACAGAGGCGGACATCTATAATCATACCAATTTATAAAGGAAAGGGTGATAAAAGGAAACCAGAGAACTACAGACCAATCAGCCTGACCAGTATAGTTTGTAAAATACTGGAGAGTTTAATAGCAAAGTACATCAGAGGGATATGTGATGATAAAAATTGGTTCATGAGGAGCCAGTATGGATTTAGAAAGAAATTTTCTTGTGAGGCACAACTGGTGGGATTTCAGCAGGACATATCAGATCAGTTGGATTCAGCAGGCCAGTTAGATTGCATAGCCATAGATCTTTCCAAAGCCTTTGATAGAGTGGAACCTGGAATATTATTAAAGAAATTGGAGGGAATAGGATTGGACGTAAGGGTTACATGTTGGATAAAAACATTTCTAAATTCAAGGGTTCAGACAGTCAAAGTAGGAAATAATGTATCGCAGGAAGAGAAAGTTTGGAAGGGAATTGCACAGGGTAGCATAATTGGTCCGTTACTTTTCTTAATATACGCAAATGATTTAGGGAATAATATAACATCAAAAATCAGATTGTATGCAGATGCATAATTGTTTATAGGGAAATAAATAACATTGAGGATTGTTTAGAATTACAAAGGGACTTTGAGAGTATCCAACAATGGGTTGAAGAAAATAATATGAAGGTTAATGGAGGCAAATCAACTGTTACAACATTTACAAACAGGTGTTTTAAAACTGAATTTGAATATCCCAAAAGATGGCAAGTGCAAATACTTAGGTGTGAGATTTGAAAGTAATTTGCACTGGAAGGGTCATGTGGATGACATTGTTGGGAAAGCATACAGATCGTTACATGTCATAATGAGGCTACTTAAAGGATGCAACAAAGAAGTAAAAGAGAAAAGTTACTTAAGCATGGTTCGTCCTTATTGGAATGTGCAAACAGTGTTTGCGATCCTCACCAAGAATAACTAATAAAAGAAATAGATGGTGTGCAGAGGAAAGCAGCAAGATTTGTAACAGGGGATTTCAGGAGAAAGAGTAGTGTATCAGAAATGTTAACGGAACTTGGGTGGGAAACATTAAGTAAGAGAATGGAGAAAACTAGGCTTATAGAATTATATAGAGCCTATACAGGAGAAGAAGCATGGGGAGATATCCATGAGAGGCTTCAGTTGGAAAATAATTATATCGGCAGGACTGACCACAAGTATAAAATTAGAAGGAATTTTAGCAGAAGCGATTGGGGTAAATTTTCATTTGTTGGGAAGGGCGTGAAGGAGTGGAACAGTTTACCAGGGGTAGTGTTTGATCCTTTTCCAAAATCTGTACAGATATTCACGAAGAGAATAAACAACAGAGAAAATAAATGAAATGTTAGAGGGTATTCGACCAGTGCAGGTTATTGTAAATAAAAATGTGTGTGAAAAAATTAATTCCATCCCCCTGGTCTAAGGAGTTTGGACAGCCAAAGTAGGGGAGTAGGGGAGAAGTACAGTGGAGACTTCGAGGGCCCTGGGACCGCTACAGTAGCTTTGAAGGCCCTTCAGAAACTCTGATAATTGGTGGCAAAAGGGGGCTCTGGTTAAGACACAGCAGGTTGTTATGCTACTTAGGTTCCAAAATGGGTAAAGAATAAATAAGTAAAAAAATGCAATGTAAATTTTAATCTTATACTAGTTGTATAGTATTATTTGAAGTAATTCCACATACTGTATATGAGTTGACTATATTTGTAAGTACAGGAGATATTATCAGTAAAATTTTGTAAACAATATAAATTTATTAAGGATGAGCTGAGTGTTTAATAGAAAAAAAAAAGTTAGCATAAATTGTACAATATTGTATTCTAGGAAAATTTTCTTCTCTTGTTAATCTAAAATTTAGTAATTGACAATAATATATTTTAGTGTACCATTTGCCACCAAGGTATCATGTATCATTACCATTATATTGGTGAGTTTTAATAATTTTACGCGTTGTATTCTCATTTTGTTTGTTATAGTCTTCCGATTATAGTTTCTATTTTACTTTTCCCTCTTACAGATCATTTTAAGCTCATATCACCTGGCTGCTTAACACACCCATTAACGGATGGTTTCGGCATGACAACAAGTTTTTGCACTATTATTTTATTCTTAACTCCAATTGAATTTTACAAGAAATCATCGGATAATCAAGTACACAGTGATCTAACACCACAACAAGAACATAGTGCTCAATATTTTAATGCATACAGACTCTATTCTATTGTTTTATCGTATTCGACTAGATGGAATTTAATTCGATGCTTCCACACTTTGATTTTTAAAATGTTAAATTGCATTGGCAATAGTTTTGATTTCTTAATGGGTGCCCCCCTTTTTATTAGGTCTTTTTGTGTACAGGAATTTTAATTTTAATTTGACTAGCTGATGAAGGGAATGTATACAGATTCCCGAAACATGTACTAGACTTATGTAAATAAATATAAATATTAATATTTAGTACATCCACCTACATATTTGTTGTGATCAAGTCAATATGGATCAAATACCGGTCACTATGGTCAAGATTATTAATATTAAACTATCGGAAATTGTGCTGCTGGCAGAAAATGTGATATTGATGAATCATGTATTTGCGATTGAAGGAAGAGGAAGGAAATGTTATTAAAAAGTAATGGTGATCACAGAGCTTTTTAAGAGCAGAGTGCACAGTTTCCTGATAATGAAGAACGGCTTTATAAATACGTGACTGAAAGATGTGAACTAGGTTATAGTGTATCGATTGAAATGTGTCAACTAAAATCATCAGGGATCACAAAAGAACTTAAAAAGGAGGGTTTTTACTGCAAGCCGTGAGTGGGTGAGGCACTTTTATTGAAGAAACAGATTGTGTATGCGAAGACGAATGTCTATTTCACGTCGTCTCCCTGTTGCCTATCAAGAATAGTTGACGGCCTTTCATCACCATGTTATTTGTTTGCGGAAACAAAATTTCCATTTGCTTTCTCAAGTTGGGAATACTGATGAGACGCCCATTTGTTTTGAAATTCCACTAGACTATACGGTTCACATTAAGGGCTGTAAAAGCGTTACTATCAGGACAGGTGGTAGCGAAAAGCAACGCTGCACTTCATGTTATGCATGTTAGCTCACAGAACCAAACTTCCTCCGTATGTAGTTCTGAAAAGGAAAATACTTCCGAAAGGAAATTTGCTGTCTGGTATTTTCTTTCCAACCTAAGAATCCAGCTGGATGAACAGTGAGCTAATTGAGGACTGGGTGAAATGTGTTTGGCAACATCATCTGGGAGCGTTATTGCAGAAGAATAGCCTGCTTGTGCTCGACAGTTATCGCGGGCATACTACAGACACTGTAAAGGAATTGATAAGTATAGAAAAACTGATTTGTCAGTAATTCTAAAAGGGCTGGCCTCTATGCTACATTGGATGTTTGAGTGAACCAGCTTTTTAAAGCTGAATTGAAACAGGTCTACACCGAGTGAATGGCGATCACGTACTGACACCAATTGGAGAAGTGAAACGAACTGAAGTGGAACTTCTATGCAAATGGGTAAAGACTGCATGGGATTGCATCTCCAACGAGTTGGTGAGGAAAAGTTTCAAGAAATGTGGAATTTAAAATTCTATGGATGGTAATGAGAATAACTATATATGGGAAGGTGATAGCGATCAAACTTCCAATGGTGGTAGTTCTGATGACGTTCAATTGTGACTGATTTGTATATTAAACTAGTTTTATTTCTCATTGTGGTGTTTTTAGTGTTTTTTATTATTTGTAAAGTGTTTTAAAATTAGCAATTTTGTGACACCTTTGCAGAAATTAAAATATTGGTACGTAAAAATGTGATTTCCCCCCCCCCCAAATTTGTTGTTAGAAATTCAGGTGTGAGGGTCTTATTCAGTGGCAGGTGGTATTCAGGATTATATGGTATGTTCCCAGACTCAACTAAGAAATTTTAGCTTTGCTGTCTGAATATACATTGAACTTTTTGAGTTAGACCCCTTTGGTGAAGAAACTGCTTGGAAAGGAATGACACTGACAGCAGCATTAGCAGAGGATAAAATGAATCACTGGCTCACCACCCTCAATGAACTAGACATGCCTAAGAGCTGTCAACAGGCTTACAGGCTCTTGGAGAGGCTTAATAACAACTTCATAAAAGCCTGTGTAATAGAAGAACTGGAGAGTGCATAAGGGAGAGTTAATATAGTGGAACAACTGGACAAAAGACATCATGATGGAGGAACTAGGAGGATAGATAGATAGATAGATAGATAGATGTCTTTATTGGTGTAGTTAAGGCCATACCGGGCGAGTTGGCCGTGCGGTCCGGGGCACGCAGCTGTGAGCTTGCATCCGGGAGATAGTGGGTTCGAATCCCACTGTCGGCAGCCCTGAAGATGGTTTTCCATGGTTTCCCATTTTCACACCAGGCAAATGCTGGGGCTGTACCTTAATTAAGGCCACGGCCACTTCCTTCCAACTCCTAGGACTTTCCTATCCCATTCATCTGTGTCGGTGTGACGTAAAGCAACTAGCAAAATGAAGAAAAAAAAAATTAAGGCCATTGGGCCTATTCTTACACTAAACCAATTGGTATACATTAAAGTCATACATAATACTACTGTAATTAATACTAGAAGACACAATTTAAACACAATCAAAATATAACTGAAATATAATTCCACCACAGTGAGACACACATACAACAGCAATAATAATAATAATAATAATAATAATAATAATAATAATAATAATAATAATAATAATATAGTAATGATGATAACAATAATAGCTAGTAATGATATTGCAGTAGCACGATCACTGAAAGGCGAGAAATCCACAGGTCACTCGCATTCTGCTGTACCTCTTAACGCTCTTTAAAATGACATTGTAGTTGGTATTCCTCTGTCATTGTCTGGTAAACGATTCCATTCTTGTGCGGCAAACACCGAGAATGAGCTGTTATATGTGGCAGTTCGATGGTGAGGGATGATGAGCAGGTTGTATGTTTGAGCCCTTGTATGTCTGTCATGAACATTTGAGAAGTAATGGAAACGCAAAGAAAGGTTAAAAAAAAAAAAAAAAAGGGGGGGGGGGGGGGAAGATGTAGTAAGAACTCGATGGAGGAGAGACAAAGTATGATGGTTATGACTAACATGGAGTCGTGACCACTCTAGTTTTAGGAAAGATGGTGACACGTGGTCATATTTTCTCAAATTGCATATATATCTCACACATGCATTTTGAGCATGCTGTAGCCTTAGGGAAAATTGCGGCCTCACGTCATTGAAAACAACATCACAATATCAAAATGTGGCATTACAAGAGCTTCAATTAATTTCTTTTTAAGCTTTATTGGAAATATGTTTATATTTATATAAAGAATGTAAAGCTGAGTAAACTTTTTGACAGATATGTAAGACATGTGCAGACCAAGTCATGCGTTCGTCCATGATAACACCGAGATTCTTCACTTGTGATACAAACAGAATTGGGACATCCTGAAGGATTACTCTTGGCAATGGGCGTTTAGTTTTACTTGTTATTTGACTTTGATGACCAAGAAGGATTACTTATGACTTTGTAGGGTTCAATTTCAGGCTGTACGCAGAAGACCAATCACTAACAGACATTATAAATTTTCCAGCTAACTCATTCATGGTTGCCAGCATTTTGCCCCCGTGTGCTACGTTGGGCTCATCAGTTGGTACCTAGCATACCTACCAAGACGCTGGCTAGTGCATACTGTGGAGGCCACTGCGTAAGCTACTTGGAGCCAATGTCCAATAATGGACCATTTAAATTGGTAATTTAAATTTACTCATTTGGGACAAATACTTCAGATTCCCTATGGGAATCAACATCTTTATCATCTGATGGCCAAGCAGGCATCAATTTTTGGTATTGATAAAAAGTCTCTCATAGTGCATTGGCACTGCCGGTTGCTCCAAAATAAAAAAATTATACAATTTATAATTGTCAAAATGAAGAAATCCAGATATCACAGTCTGGCTCTTATTATTAATGCAGATGAAAGTATAACTAATTCCTAGTTGTCAATTCTTATTAAGCCTGCTTTCCTTAATTTTGAATCTATTGAAGTGCGATACGGACCATGAAGCTGATTTTATGTACTCCACCTAAGAGACTGAAGTCAAGGAAGAGTTTCCTCAATACCACCACTGCCCTGAATAATCCATCAACAACATTTAGTTAGGGCCTGTGGTAAGTAAAAAAACATTGCTCCAAGTACATGGTGCCCTATGTATCTCCACTTTCTGGACAACATGGAGATCATTGAACCGCTTGAGGAGTCACATTCAAAAATCTAGGGACAGTCTCTAGAAGTGAGGGAGTAACTGAAGGGAACTACAAACTATCCCACTTATGTTTAAGTATCAGCTCTACCCTGCCAACTGCACACTTCAAGACATACTCAAGCCACTGAAGAGGGAACTGATGATGTTTGCTTCTGAGCAAACACTATGTGATCATGGAGTGTGCTGTGAAAATCATCAATACTCTGACACAAGCTAGTAGTAAGTTATGGTTCCTAACTAAACTACCTCATGAAACTTTAAAAGAATCAATCAATTCAACTATTTTGCAGGGAGCTATCAATATTAATGGGGCTTATGGAAGAAAGAAGGTAGAACTGGCTGAGTCAGCAAAGAGGATGCATCTGGATGTGCTAGGAGTAAGTGATATTCAGGTAAGGGGAGATAATGAGGAAGAGATAGGAGATTATAAAGTGTACTTGACGGGTGTTAGAAAGGGAAGGGCAGAGTCTGGGGTAGGGCTCTTTATCAGGAATACCATTGCACGCAACATAGTTTCTGTTAGGCACGTGAATGAGCGAATGATGTGGGTAGATATGTCAGTGGGAGGAATTAGGACAAGAATTGTGTCTGTGTATTCACCATGTGAGGGTGCAGATGAGGATGAAGTTGATAAGTTTTATGAAGCATTGAGTGACATCGTGGTCAGGGTCAACAGCAAGGATAGAATAGTGCTAATGGGCGATTTCAATGCGAGAGTTGGGAATAGAACTGAAGGATACGAAAGGGTGATTGATAAATGTGGGGAAGATATTGAAGCTAATGGGAATGGGAAGCGTTTGCTGGACTTCTGTGCTAGTATGGGTTTAGCTGTTACGAATACATTCTTCAAGCATAAGACTATTCACCGCTACACATGGGAGGCTAGGGATACCAGATCCATAATAGACTATATCTTAACAGACTTTGAATTCAGGAAATCTGTACGGAATGTACGAGTTTTTCGCGGATTTTTTGATGATACAGACCACTATCTGATCTGCAGTGAACTAAGTATCTCTAGGCCTAGGGTAGAGAAAGTGAAATCTGTCTGCAAACAAATAAGGGTAGAAAATCTCCAGGACGAGGAAATTAGACAGAAGTACATGGATATGATTACTGAGAAGTTTCGAACAGTAGACAGTAAGCAGGTTCAGGATATAGAAAGTGAATGGGTGGCATACAGGGATGCTGTAATAGAAACAGCAAGGGAATGCCTAGGAACAACTGTGTGTAAAGATGGGAAAAGGCGAACATCTTGGTGGAATGATGAAGTGAGAGCAGCTTGTAAACGTAAAAAGAAGGCTTATCAGAAATGGCTCCAAACAAGGACCAAGGCAGACAGGGATTGGTACGTAGATGAAAGAAACAGAGCGAAACAAATAGTTGTTGAATCCAAAAAGAAGTCATGGGAAGATTTTGGTAATAACCTGGAAAGGCTAGGTCAAGCAGCAGGGAAACCTTTCTGGACAGTAATAAAGAATCTTAGGAAGGGAGGGAAAAAGGAAATGAACAGTGTTTTGAGTAATTCAGGTGAACTCATAATAGATCCCAGGGAATCACTGGAAAGGTGGAGGGAATATTTTGAACATCTTCTCAATGTAAAAGGAAATCATCATGGTGATGTTGCAAACAGCCAAGCTCATGGGGAGGAGGAAAATGATGTTGGTGTAATTATGCTTGAGGAAGTGGAAAGGATAGTAAATAAACTCCATTGTCATAAGGCAGCAGGAATAGATGAAATTAGACCTGAAATGGTGAAGTACAGTGGGAAGGCAGGGATGAAATGGCTTCATAGAGTAGTAAAATTAGCGTGGAGTGTTGGTAAGGTACCTTCAGATTGGACAAAAGCAGTAATTGCACCTATCTATAAGCAAGGGAACAGGAAGGATTGCAACAACTATCGAGGTATCTCATTGATTATTATACCAGTCAAAGTATTCACTGGCATCCTGGAAGGGAGGGTGCGATCAGTCGTTGAGAGGAAGTTGGATGAAAACCAGTGTGGTTTCAGACCGCAGAGAGGCTGTCAGGATCAGATTTTCAGTATGCGCCAGGTAATTGAAAAATGCTACGAGAGGAATAGGCATTTGTGTTTATGTTTCGTAGATCTAGAGAAAGCATATGACAGGGTACCGAGGGAAAAGATGTTCGCCATACTGGGGGACTATGGAATTAAAGGCAGATTATTAAAATCAATCAAAGGCATTTATGTTGACAATTGGGCTTCAGTGAGAATTGATGGTAGAATGAGTTCTTGGTTCAGGGTACTTACAGGAGTTAGACAAGGCTGTAATCTTTCACCTTTGCTGTTCGTAGTTTACATGGATCATCTGCTGAAAGGTATAAAATGGCAGGGAGGGATTCAGTTAGGTGGAAATGTAGTAAGCAGTTTGGCCTATGCTGACGACTTGGTCTTAATGGCAGACTGTGCCGAAAGCCTGCAGTCTAATATCTTGGAACTTGAAAATAGGTGCAATGAGTATGGTATGAAAATTAGCCTCTCGAAGACTAAATTGATGTCAGTAGGTAAGAAATTCAACAGAATCGAATGTCAGATTGGTGATACAAAGCTAGAACAGGTCGATAATTTCAAGTATTTAGTTTGTGTGTTCTCCCAGGATGGTAATATAGTGAGTGAGATTGAATCAAGGTGCAGTAAAGCTAATGCAGTGAGCTCGCAGTTGCGATCAGCAGTATTCTGTAAGAAGGAAGTCAGCTCCCAGACGAAACTATCTTTACATCGGTCTGTTTTCAGACCAACTTTGCTTTACGGGAGCGAAAGCTGGGTGGACTCAGGATATCTCATTCATAAGTTAGAAGTAACAGACATGAAAGTAGCGAGAATGATTGCTGGTACAAACAGGTGGGAACAATGGCAGGAGGGTACTCGGAATGAGGAGATAAAGGCTAATTTAGGAGTGAACTCGATGGATGAAGCTGTACCCATAAACCGGCTTCGGTGGTGGGGTCATGTGAGGCGAATGGAGGAGGATAGGTTACCTAGGAGAATAATGGACTCTGTTATGGAGGGTAAGAGAAGTAGAGGGAGACCAAGATGACGATGGTTAGACTCAGTTTCTAACTTCTTAAAGATAAGAGATATAGAACTAAATGAGGCCACAACACTAGTTGCAAATCGAGGATTGTGGCGACGTTTAGTAAATTCTCAGAGGCTTGCAGACTGAATGCTGAAAGGCATAACAGTCTATAATGATAATGTATGTATGTATGTTAATTATGGAATTGTTTTATGCTATTTTTCACCTAAGCATTATGTAAAACAACTGATGATGATTGCTAAGCAATCGAAACATGTACTGTAAGTTTTAATGACAAAAATTTAGCCAAAGGCTAAATAATATAAAAGGAAAGTATCGATCAGGTGGAACCTTTTTCATTAGTTAACTTGAAAACCGACAATGAATTTCCTTTCACCTGATTATCATCCTCTTCCTAAAAACAAGTGTCTTTTTGTTGTGCCGGATGATAATCTAACTTCTCCTTCTGACTCAAAAAAATAGTTCAAAAGTTCAATCACCCAAGGAAAAATCACCAGGCTAGATTCACTGATTGAATTAGGATTTTAAAAAAATGGATTCTGTAAACAAATTTACTTAAAGAAAACCTGATTAATAGGGAGGCTGTTAGGAAATACACTAAAAAATATCCTGAAGTAAAGCTTTTATGAGGTACAATGAAAATGGACCACTGATTCTGTGGAAAACAAAATCTTTATTGGGATTCAAGTACAACTGCAATACAGATTACAGTAATGACATGGTTGTTGCTATTAGCCAGAGAGTCGATTGCAAGTGGTGTCAGGAAAAGAAAAACCTGTTTGACCAATTTACATACTAAAGACCTAAGAATGATACTGCAGCAAACGTTAATGATTCCTTATTGGAAAATCTTACTATTAAGATGGTGAGATATGAGTCTGTGGACTCCATGGTGATAGAGGATGTGGTCTACTACCCCGTGGAGTTACTCTGCACTTTAAATCCATCAGGATATCCACATCAAAATCTCAGTCTGAAAGCTGCAGCACCTATAATTCTGGTACAGAATCTAATATCTCCTAAACTATGCAATGTCACAGGCTGCAAGTGAAGTCTTTACATGTGACTTAAGCAAGCATCTTACTGGTATGTGGTAGGGCCTACAGGAGAACAGTTTTCATCCCCTGCATTCCTTTGATTCCCTCCGACTACCACTTCCTATTCATCAACTGCAATTTCCTGTTAAACAATGCTTTGCAGTGACAATGAACAAAACTCAGGGGAAGTTTTTAAAAGTCGCTGGTGTGGGTTTAAGGAATTGTTTTTCTTATAGCCTGTTCACATGTAAGCTCTGCTGACAGCCTTGGAATTCTGCAACCAAAGAGGTGATAAAAAAAATGAAGTTTACAAGAAAGTTTTATGAAACAACTTCAATAACAACCTTGGACAACATAATTTGAATGGCAGTATAATTCAATTGTGACTGGTTGCAAGCAAGGGAGACTCGAAATCAAGTGTGACCGGCAGTATGAAAGGGGACCTGCCATTATAATGAAAACACCTCAGCTCAATATTGTGACTGGCAGTAGGCAAGAGGTGCCTCTATTTATTGTGAAAAATTCTCAACCTGGACTTTACATGAGAAATGACATATGGCAAACCTCCCATGGTATTTCTTGGCTCACACTAAGAGCAATGAAATCTAATAGTTGCAAATTTCAAACTTGCAACTGTCACTTCTGTTTGTGCTTAGTAGTGACATACGGTACCGGTATTGTAATTAGGATAGTCTCAATGTAGTTTAAAATTATTGTGGTGTACAGTACAGTAAAAAATATATCTTATTAGAATTTAGCGTGCCTATTTTATTATTGTAAAATATTTGTGTAGTATAGTAGAGGTATGGTATCTGTAGAAACTCTCTAACTAAAATTCTGTTGTTGTAATTAGGATAGGCTTAACGACAGTGTATTCCTTTCGGTATTCAGTAATTAACAGCAGTTTTTATCCTGTTAGGGTGTTGCAGGATAAAGAGTACGACTAAGTAGTATTGTACCGGGCGAGTTGGCCGTGCGGTTAGGAGCGCGAAGCTGTAAGCTCACATCTGGGAGATAGTGGGTTTGAACCCCACTGTCAGTAGCCCTGGAGATGGTTTTCTGTGGTTTCCCATTTTCACACCAGGCAAATGCTGGGGCTGTACCTTAATTAAGGCCATGGCCATTTCTAGGCCTTTCCTGTCCCATCATCGCCATAAGACCTATCTGTATCTGTGTCGATGCTATGTAAAGCAACTAGCAAAAAAAAAAAAAAAAAAAAAAAAAATAGTACTGTAGTGTAGTTGTATCTTTGAGTACTATCCCAGACAATATTTCCCTCCGGTCATTTGTTTTTTACATAAGTTATTTTATTTTTCCTCTTATTTTCATTTTTTTCCCGTAAAGAATGGCTAAGGAATGCAAGTGTAGAAACTGTGGATGTGGCGACACATTGAGGGGTATGAGGGAGGAGTTGGAGAGTTTGAAGGAAATAATTAGGATCCTCACAGAAGACAGGAAGGAAGATAGGCCTCCCTCAAACAATGTACAGGTTAGAGTAGGTGTAAAAGGAGGAGGGGAAGGAAAGGAGGGAATTGTTGAAGACAGGTGGTCTAATGTTCTAAGGGGAAGGAGATTGCAAGCTAAGGGCTCTATTCAGGATCAGAATTCAGGACAGGTGTCTGTGAGAAATTGGTACGAGCCACTCCAGGTAGAACAACAGAGGGAAGATGAGGAACAGGGCTGAGATGTGTGGAAGTAGGAGGAAGCTATGTGGGAAACAACGTGGAAAGGAATGTGATTGTAGCGGGAGATCTGAATTTACGAGATGTCAATTGGGAAGGTCGGGGATTTTAACCTTCATTGGTTAAATCCAATGGCCCGGGGGCTGGGCGTTTGTGCTGTCCCCAACATCCCTGTAGGGAAATGTACAGTAGAGGATAAGAAAAGACAGGTGGAACAGGGTCATAGGAAGGAGAAAAGGGAGGAGGAAGTTGCTTCTGCAGCTATCAGGAAAGATAGGGCTGACCAGGAGGGGAGGGGATCAAATGAGGTGGGTAGGGTTGAGGCTCTGGTCATGGGGGATTCCATCGTTAGACATGCGGGGAAAGTGTGTGGAGGAAAGGGAATCAGGATAGAGCGTTATCCAGGAAAGAGGTTGAGGCAGATGTTGAGGAAAGTAGAAGAGAAGGAGAAGGAGGAGAGGAAGGAGAAGGTGGTAGTGTTTCACGTTAGTACCAACAACGTAAGGTAAGCTGGTGTACTAACACAGTTGGAGATGGGTGGGATCTGGTAAATGCAGCACGGGTGAAGTTTAAGGAAGTGGAGATTGCTATCAGTGGAATACTGTATAGGAGGGATACTGACTGGAGGGTGGGGATTTAAATGAGACTATCGAGTGGGTATGTGGGAAACTGGGAGTGAAATTTCTAGATGGTAATGGGTGGGTAGGGGATAGGGATCTGCACTCAGATGGCCTTCACTTAAACCACAGTGGTACGTATAAGTTAGGAAATTTGTTTGGAAGGGTAACAGGGAGGTACATTCAAGGAAACAAGGTGGTCCAGGGAGCAGTGATAAGGGGACAGAGATCTGGAAGTCAAGTAGGGATGACATAAAAATGTTAGTGTTGAACTGTAGAACTGTTGAAGAAGAATTTGTAAGCTATGAAAAAGTTAAAGATGACAAACATCTAGGTGTAAGGCTCAATCCTCAAGATAATAGGCAACTTGATATCTTTGCAGTGTACAGACCGGAAAAGGGCAGCGCTGACATGGATTGAGAATTATTTGATAAGATAATCAGCTATGTGGGAAACAACGTGGAGAGGAATGTGATTGTAGCGGGAGATCTGAATTTACCAGATGTCAATTGGGAAGGAAATGCGAACGACAGGGCGCATGACCAACAAATGGCAAATAAGCTAATATGGGAAGGACAGTTGATTCAGAAAGTGATGGAACCAACTAGAGGGAAAAATATCCTGGACGTGGTGCTGGTAAAACCAGATGAGTACTATAGAGAAACTGAAGTAATAGATGGTATTAGTGAATCATGAAGCTGTTTTTGTTGTAGTTAAAAATAAACGATAGAAAGGAAAGTCTTAAAAGTATGACTATTAGGCAGTACCATATGGCTGATAAAGCAGGCATGAGGCAGTTTTTAAAGAGTAACTATGATCGGTGAAAAACTGTAAATAAAAATGTATACGGACTCTGGGATGGGTTTAAAACAATTGTTGAGGAATGTGAAAACAGGTTTGTACCTTTAAAGGTAGTAAGGAATGGTAAAGATCCACTGTATTATAACAGAGAAGTAAAGATACAGAGGTGTTCCGGGAACTTTCGGTCCTCCTTGATGGATTTTGTATAATCATTTTGCTCACCAGAGCCTCTGTCCGACTTGTTGGCTGAATGGTCAGCGTACTGGCCTTCGGTTCAGAGGGTCCCGGGTTCGATTCCCGGCCAGGTTGGGGATTTTAACCTTCATTGGTTAATTCCAATGGCCCGGGGGCTGGGTGTTTGTGCTGTCCCCAACATCCCTGCAACTCACACACCACACATAACACTATCCTCCACCACAATAACACGCAGTTACCTATACATGACAGATGCTGCCCACCCTCATCGGAGGGTCTGCCTTACAAAGGTTGCACTCGGTTAGAAATAGCCACACAAAATTTTTACCACAGCCGCTAATCTATTACATCGGTTCACCACAATGCCATCCGCGTTCTTGACCTCAGTTTCAGCAATATTAAATAGCCATAAACTGGGGCTGCATTGGTAATGTTCCAGTGGGCCATACTTGCTTCTACTCTTTTTTCAGAAGTTGTACATATTTCTTTTTCATGACATTCAAGCTTTATATTTAGTTCATCTACTAAGTTAGCAATGAACTGTAGACTATACTCAACTTCTTGAACCACAATCTCAATCATCTGCCTTGCCACTGCACTGACTATGTTGTCCTTGAAGCGTTCTAAGAGCACGACCTCGTCCAGTGCCTTTTTCACAGATTTTTCAATTTGGTTGGCAGCACTGCCAACACTATGACTGCTACTTATTAGCAAAATGGCACATTTTTAATACTGCACTGATAAAAAGTAAATAGCTTCAAAACTGGTCATAACTGAAACTCTGTAACTAGTTTCACTGATTTAAATGTTTTCTCACCACACACTGCTTCTATTCACCTCAAAAATTTGCTTCTATGGTGAGCCAATTTTACATGTGTGCTTCCATCAGCAAAGCAGGTTATACACATTCTTCTTAACATTGTTACCTGCTGACCCTCTGTTTTAATCCTAATTGCACCCCATCTGCACCATGCCCATATACAAAGCATTAGTGGCATCTCAGCAGTTCACTGTCTGACTCATTGGCTGAATGGTTAGCGTACAGGCCTTCGTTTCAGAGGGCCCCAGGTTCGATTCCCAGCCGGGTTGGGGAATTTAACCTTCCTTGGTTAATTCCAATGGCCTGGGGGCTGGGTGTTAAAGCTCTCCCCTTACCTACACATGGCAGATGCCGCCCACCCTCATCAGAGGGTCTGCCTTACAACAAGGGATGCATTCGGCTAGAAATAGCCACACGAAGGTAAAAAAAAAAAAAAAGCAGTCCATTGCGTGACATCAAGACCTTCTTCCCAGCTATGAGAAGGTTGAGCACAAGGAGCCAGATCGGACCCCTCTAAACGCATCCATCCACAAAGGGTCTGCATCAAGAAGAGCATCCAGCCATAAAACTAGGCTGAATTCACATTTGTTTCCTATCCCAAATAATTAAGAGGTTGCTAGAAAGAAGAATCAGATGTCCCATTGATAAAAAGGAAAAGGACAATGATTATCTCCACATATTCATACACTTCAGTCATAAAATATACACTGCATGGAAGGAGATCTATGTCTCCGTTGCTGTTTACAACCAATGCTCATTTTACTGTTGAAAGTGATTTGACAATGTTTTCTCCCCTTGCTGGCCTGCTGGGCCTAACACAAGGTGAGATTTTTCTGTCAGGGTTAACTCCCTTAGTCTTTGATAGTCCCCTATCCGATCTGCAGTGCAGCAGTATTGTGATAGATTTTTGTGTCATTTCCTACACACAGATTTCATCAAAACCTACTAAGGAAAAACTCTTTCACCCACAGCCGTTGTTCTCCCTTAGTTTGCCTGGTTTGGTACTGGCCACCAGAACCTCGGCCAGACAGTTAAAATTATTACCTTAATATATTTATTATTAAATCTGCACGACATTTAAATAAAAAAAATCAATGAAGTACAATGAGAGTTTTATTTAATAAATATAATACAGGCAATTACAGGGGAATACAATTATTTTCCTGCAGTTTTCATGCCCCTCTCTAGAAGGTTCACCATAACAGGATATACACTATGAAACTTTGTCTCTCCTCTTTGTCTCACAGTTTGCTGGTATCTCTGTAATGCTCCACTCATCAGCTCCAACCTTTCACGTTCTGAAGGATGTGTGTCCAACCACTGGGAGAACCGGCTGACTGACCAGTTGGCACTCTGAAATTAAACATCAAACCAGTTCCACATGTGCTGACTGAAAATTAAACATCAATGGTGCAAGACAAAAATAATTCCTTCACTATAAATCATAGTGTTGGACTAGATCTACATTAACAAAAGTTACAGAAAGAAACATACGATACACTTCAGTCAAATGTGGCATTATTTTTGTTGGATATTATTTTTAATGAATGATCAGTGTCATGACCTTTGGTTCAAAGAGTCCCAGGTTTGATTCCCAGTTGGTCAAGGATTTTAGCCATGTCTGGTTAATTTCTCTGACTCAGGGACTAGATGTTTGTGTTTATCCCAATACACTCCTTTTCATATATATACAACACACCATACTATCAAACACCACAGAAGCACACAATAATGTATACATCCTCCATACAATACCATGAGAGATGTTAGATGCAAATTTTATAGTTGTCATAAAAGTGTAAAGTATATTATTTTATTCAGGTCTGAAAAAAGGATTTCAATGGAACTTACAGGATTGAAATTTGCAATTGCCCAAGGTGAGTTATTGCCAAGCTCTTTACCCTCACATTGCTTTGTCCAGAGTCCCAAAGCTATTACAAGATATTAGAATCATTCCGTATTGACGGTTTTCACTTTACAAAGGTGAAAAATGAGAGTATCCTCCTAATTCAATACAATAAATATTCTATTCTCAGAAGCTGTCCACAGTGATAAGCTCTAAGGATTGCCATTGTATGCCATTATCATTCATCCAGAGCAGGTATAGTAAATCCTTTGAGCTATACCAATCAAGATAATGTGCTACTAATGAATGCCTGTAGCATCCAGCCTCTGTTCAAATTCCTTAAATTCTCCGGTTCCTGTCGATGATTTTAAATCAACAGTTGGTAATATATCAAGTACACTTTTAACACTACGACACTTCTGTAATTGTGCTACCAATGGCAGATGGCGGTAAGGAGGGGCGGCATTATATTGAGGTAGTTACCATGCTACTTTCAACAGGAACACCTGCTCATTGCTCACCGTGGGCGATAACTGAGGGTGGCAGTATATTACGTGGTGATATATAGGTGGTTGACTGTATTACATTATAAAAAGAACCTTCCCAAGTCATACATAATTTGTAGCTCCCTCTGTGGATCCCAAGATAGCGGGCTCAAACCCAGCAGAAATGCAAAAATTATCCATTCATTGACCCAAGATGTATGACGTCAACATGTAAATGATCTCTGGTTACACTTTTGGACTTTATCTGACAAAATTCAAAATACTCAGGCATAGATGCCCAAGAAAGATTTAGTTTATTCTGCCATCTAGTGGCTTAGAGACAATGGAACATCAAAATTGATGAGCAAGCAGCCAGATGGTGTCAAATTAAAATGCCTAAATAATAATAATAATAATAATAATAATAATAATAATAATAATAATAATAATAATAATAATAATAATAATAATAATAATAATAATAATAATAATAATAATAATAATAACAATAATAATATCATAAAATTTCATTTTTTATTTCTGTTAGAAATTAGTGCGGCTGTGGATACTTGCACTTTGTTCCACTTATTTTTTCCTTAAGCCTCATAGTGCTTGAATTTGTATCTCTCTACTTCACTGCTGAGAACAGCAAAATCTTGAAGCCAATGTGGGGACTTGCTTGATGATTATCCCCAGAGCTGTGCCATCTTACCATCTGGGACTGGCTTTGGGACAAATTAATGTGTCTTCCAAAATTGCCTCTTTCTCTTCCTTTCTTATTGTAATACTAATTAGGGCCCAGATTTTGATGACATGTTATCTTTTAACTGGTGCATCATACACTTATACATACATTCTGATCATGGACCCCTGATTATGTAAATGCATATTTATCAAGTCATTTTGCCATAAATTTTTGCTATTTTTTACTTTTAGGAACTTTTTCCCCATTTTGTCTCATTATTCCATCATTTTCACCAAATTAATACATTAATTTCTTGTTTTTAAGTAATTTAAATTTGTTTTTCATTATTAGTCATTTTTATGCATTTAAACTGGGTAATCAATCAATATATCTGAATATTGACTGAGCTTACAATAAACTGACCTTCTGGAACCCTTATACACAGGCTACTCTTTGGGAATCCACATCCCTAGAGAGCGATGAGACATTGGATGGGCTTGTGATTAGAAGGGGAGATATTATCACTGCAATAGGTACAAATTCACATTTCACTCCGACTGTTGAAGTTCCCATGGATGTTAGTTTCATTTTACACAATGCAAGTTTTATTTCTATGGAGGGCAGTATAATGGGCATTTTGAGTTAAGACCCGTTGGCTGATCCAGAAAGTATGCTTCTTAATCTAGTATAAAGAGCATGAGTTTAATGCCTTCCACATAGATCTCGTGGAATGCAGTAAAAAGGTCTTAAGCCTTCGCGGGCAAAAGGTAAATTTTGCACAAAAGTAATTTGATGTAAATACTGCTAATGCCTATTGCTCACGGTAAAATGTTTCATAAAATTTGTTGTACAATTCATTTTATAAAAATTTGGTGAAAACAAGTTGTGTTGCTCATGGTAAAATTATTTTATAAAATCCGTGGAAGCATCAGGATGGTCATCTATGAACTCACTTCTGAACTAAGACATGTATGTGCTGCCATCTATCGATACACTTTTAAATCAAGAATCAGCTGTTCAACTTACATTGCTTTTGAGAGTACGGCTCCAACAAACAAAGCAAAACTTGCTGCTTTAGCTGCAATTATATGTTGTACAGTGGTAAAAAAGAAGAAAAGAAATGCCAGGAAATGCTGGACTCGGGATTGGATCAAAAGAAGAGAAGAAGGTAGAGGATTGCTGTCCTTGGTCGACATTTACTTGAGGTTAGAAGACCAGCATTCATATAGGTGATTGTGTTTTCTGCCTCTCTTCTTGCATTTCTGTTGTGGTAATGTGGCGTTTTAATTTCACGCAAACAAGGATATTTCTGGTATTCGTCCAGTAAAACACTAACAGCTTCCTGAGTCCACCTGGATCCTGCCATTTTAGAAAGAAGTGTTTGTTTACAATCGAGCTTCACAATCTTCTCACGATGTAGCGCCAGCATCATCATGATGTCAGCTTCACTGATTGGTTCGTTTCGTAAAATTAATTTTACGGAATAGAACATATCCTATTTTATGAAAAGTTTTATCAAAGGTTTTACAAAACTTGAATTTGACCGTGAGCAACAGAAATTTTATAAAATTATATTATTGTACAATAAATTTGACAGAAAATTTTACCATGAGCAACTGGCATAAGACTATGTTAAATTATGCACTCGTGTAAAAACAACATGTATTTTGGATTTTGCTGAATTTCAACACCAATGTCTTACAGAAATGAAGTTTTATTATTTTGCATAAATTTGTTCCTGTGTGTGTCACTGTACAATTTTACTAGTCAGTGGTATATACTGAGGGCTACCAAGGCTATTGGTGAAGCCCAAACCTCAAATAAGAATGATGGAAAGTTTAAAACACATTATAATATAAGCACCTGACTCACTGTTCCCTTCACAAAACTTCAAAGCAATGAGGAAAAATATTGCACCTATTTCTGAGTGCAAGGCATCGGTACGTCCCTCTCCCCTCGACTGGCTTGCTGCTGTATATGCGATAGACGAGGGAACCAAGGGGATAGGCGCGCAAGGCTTCATTCCATCAGATCGTCACTGCTAACCAGGGCGAGAAAGCAACCATGCGTTCCTTATTGTATATACTTCCTCACCTCATACTTTATTATATCATATAATGGAGTGCTGGTATTTCACTCCAGTTTACTTCTACATCCTTATAGGAAGACACTGCAATGTCTGCTCTTATAGGAGTAATCTAATTTTCTTTTTATACTCAGATCTGCTAAAATGAAATGCAATCTTTGAGGTGCAGTATTTTCTTTTGTTGTTGTGAATTGAACCCGTGATCATGGGTTGTACACCACCACTGATGTACCGAGGAAGCTAATAAACCAGTGAATGATGGGTATGACTGCTTGCACCACTGTAAAATAAGACATGTTAATTTGATGATGATGATAATAATAATAATAATAATAATCTTCAGAACCAAAGTTCATAAGTGGCAAGTTGACCAAGAAGGAAAACCAAAGAAGAAGACCGGAACAACATGGTCTCAAGAGAGAAAAGAAGCACACAGCAAACGAATGAAGGAAGTGTGGGCACAAAGAAAGGCAAATGCCTGCCTCTAAGTACTTTGCGTAGTCCTAATGGGCTTATTCGCAATATATAATAATAATAATAATAATAATAATAATAATAATAATAATAATAATAATAATAATAATAATAATAATAATAATAATAATAATAATAATAATAATCATCATCATCATCATCATCATTATCATCTTTGCAAATAACCCCAGATTCTATGGATGGGGTTAACTTCCAATAAGTCATAGGCAAACCTGACCTCTTCAGAGCGCATCCCCAGGTAGCGGATAGGGGTTCCTATTACTTCTGCTGGGATGGTCTTAGGACTCGCAGACCAACAGGTAGGCCAATTCTTGGGGGCTTTAAAATACTGAAACACCCTCCCTCTAGGGGTTATAAATATGGAGGGTGCTAATCTCAATGGTAGTGAAGGCGGAGGGAATGGATCTCGATACGGTGGAACTAGCAGAAGAGACAGCCAAAAAACAAAATCCAATTCACGTCTGACTTGTAACAAGTGGCTAAAGGGTCAGCGTCTGTTCACCAAAGTAACTATTTTATCATCATCATCATCATCATCATTAACAAGAAATCCAATAACGCTGAACATCGCTTACATGAAAATATTGTACAATAATCGTGCTAACAAATTAAATGACTATGATGGTCGTTGTTGTCATAATTGTTTTTATAAAGTACAAAACTGCATTATCATCAGCCCATACTGATAACACAAAAATCCTTTGATCTCTGATCCCCTAATATCTCTGAGCCAGAAGAAAACTAAATGCAGTGGCCAACAATTCCCAAGGTCATAAAACTGGTCAACGATAACATTAGACTGACTACTACTATCAAAGGGTAGAGTACCATATTGGTATTGGTATTGAATAGATGGATCCTTCTCTACCCTTTGATATTGATCAATTGTCAATACTAACCATAAGGAAACTCATAATTTATGATTAGACCGACTGATCCCTCCCTCTCTTCGTCTGCTACCCATTTCTGCTCAACAGATTTACTACTGAAATTGTATAAAAACTATTAATCATCAGTTCAACAGCTAAAAAGAAAAAGCTGTTAGTAAGTTGGTGAAATTAATGTTAAAACATACTTGGTGTGGTGACAGCAGTTCCTGGGGTCCTCTGGCAAACAAAGATAGTAGCACCAGGCTATATGGTATGACATCTCCAAGAGCTGTGCAGGCTTGAATATCCTCCACTGTAAGGAACAGAAGTGGTCGGAAAGAACGCAACATCTTGTATGGACGGCCCAATTCAGACACTTGTCTGCACAGAGGTGCCACAGCAAGTTCCATCTGAGAGAAAGAAACTCAAACTGAAGTTCTTTATAACAAAACAAATGTCTATTATACATTAAGAAGTACTTGAAAGTATACCTGAGCAAAGTCAGCAGCCAGCTTCATGCGGCCTCCTTCTCCGAGTGGACGCACCAGACATGCGTGACGTAAAAATAGTTCTAAGCATCGTCCTGCCACTGATACACAACTGTAAATACATTCAAAACATTAGCTTTAACAGTTTAGTTAAATTTATTAAGGAACACAACATACTGTTACAGTTCACTATCATTACATTACATTTTAAAAAACTTTCTTCAGATTATCCCAGTTATTTCTGAGGATTCTGGAGTCACCCAGGCTCATTTTGGTTTTGGCTGTGGGTTTAAGGCCAGATGCCCTTCCTGACGCCCATGATTTTTGAGATGTAACTCTCAACCCAGGATCGACTGGGATTCAAACCTAAGCCTTCCGGCAGGAAACTGGCACCTAAGACACTGAGCAAATCATGCCCCCAATACCATTATTTTACATAATGCTCTTCAAATTTTGGTTATGTAAAGATATACCTGTTTGATTCCTTATTAAATAATTCATATTTTAGAAATGAAACTACCATTTCAAAAAAATAAAAAAAGTATGTAGTTCTAAGGGTCCACACAGTTCCTTAAAAACAGAAATGAAAATGTCTGATGGCTTTTAAATAAAATTTGTAGCAAATGAAGACAAGGACACTGAAGGACTGAATTAGAGACAAACTGCATGGCTATTAATAGTCGCCACTAAGTTTCTACTGTCCACTTACAGTCTCATGTAAATTAATTAAGAACAAAATTTAATGATTTTCTCAATGGTTGGCAACAATGTGCTACACATTGTTCATTCTTAAATTCTGTGTTTTCTATGCATTGCTGGTTCGCTGGATTGAACAGTACTGTATTCAATCACATTTTAGACCCCCGCTAGCTTTTCAGAGCAAGGAAATTTTTTAAAAAAATTGAAGGTTGCTTGTAACATCCTCTCCCCAACATAATCCATCAAAGAAGAACAAGGATTCCACTAAGTACAAGGGTAATTCCAAAAATAAGGTCTCCTATTTTTTATAAATACAGAACTCTGTTCGCGTGGCTGTTGGTCACAATATTGTGAAGAGTGTTTTCCACGCTCGCATATAAACATGCGCACGCCGTGCTGAGGCCTTGATCTTGGCTTGGCAGCCGCTGAGAATGGAGCTCCCGTTGGTTGTTACCGCCAAGTGCGAAGTGCGCACACTTATTCGGTTTTTGAACGCAAAAGGTACTGAACCGACTGAAATCCATCGCCAATTGACAGAAATGTATGGTGAGTCCTGCACTGATGATGAAACCTGGGCGTTCCATTTTACACCTGAGACCAAGCAACAATCACACCAGTGGCAGCATCCCTCTTCGCCAAAGCCGTGGAAATTTAAGCAAACACAGTCTGCCGCTAAAGTCATGACAACTGTGTTTTGGGATCAAAAAGGGGAATTGTTGGTCGCCTTTATGCCCGCTGGAAAGGGATTCAGCACCGACGACAAGGTGAAAGAAGAGGTTCACAACTTCCTGAACAGCATGGCGGTGAGCTGGTATGACATTGGCATACAAAAACTGTCACAGCATCTACAAAAATGCATCAACCTAAATGGTGATTATGTAGAAAATAGCTAAATGTTCAAGCTGTAAAATGATGTAAACCATTATAGAAATAAACAGGTCTACAAATGAGCCTATGGTAGATACTTCTATTGACAACTACCATCAGCTGTGTAGCTAATGTAACAAAACACAGATTCTATACAGCTTACTGAAAATCAGAAGAAAAACAGCTGTCATTATTGGTGAAACTAAACACAACAAGCTGGCTGTGTTAAGTTGAATATTTTGACCTATTCCTATCAATTACAAAAACACTATTCATGAACAAAACCAATATTGCAGGCATTCTAATAATGCTGGTTTTTTTTGTGCATTTTAAAATGACTCAGTTGCGATCAGAGTTTTTCACAAACTATTGTTTAAAAACATGAAATTGAACACGACTATTCTGTCCTTCGTTTATCATCATCTCCTTTCATTACGTTCCCTCACATTTGGTAGTCTTTTTACAATTTTCCTTGCTGTAGCTGGCTGTAGTACCCGTCATTGATGCGACAATCATATAACATGTGCAAAGTTATCTTACTCGCCCGCTACTTTCTGCCATTATTCAGGCGTGCTATTTTTA
Organism: Anabrus simplex; assembly: GCF_040414725.1. Lineage (NCBI taxonomy): Eukaryota > Metazoa > Arthropoda > Insecta > Orthoptera > Tettigoniidae > Anabrus > Anabrus simplex. The sequence goes on from NC_090265.1 coordinate 1,564,015,154, forward strand.
CTCGGGACGCAGCAGTAATCCCATTTATCGGAAATGAGTGGGAGCAGAAGAGACAAAACACATCACAACAATGGTCAATGTAATGTCATTGTTGATCAGTTTTATGGGCTTTTGATGTTGTAGGCCTTCACATTTAGTTTTCTTCCGACTTGTGATATTAGGGCATCAAATGTAAAGAGAATCCTTCCTTCTTTCATGACTTCCCCTTGTCTTATTCTTGAAGCGATCATTCCCTTATGGTTTTTTAAATAATAATTTCACAATTTTCCTTGTCAGTATGGACCGATGGCCACATAGTTTTACAGCTTAACACAGTCATGACAAAAACCATCGCGAGTTACCAGCATGGAAGAGTATGTGTTTATGTTAGCAATGTTCGACGTTGTGTGGTCAGCACAACTGAGTCTTCAGCCATTTATCTCTGTTTACTAGTTTTATTGCATACAACATTCCATCCAATTTTAATATTCTAAATATTTCCTACTAAGATCATTTTTGTTGAAAATGAAACACTTCCATTAAGTAAGGAAATTTTTCCAAACTTTTAAGCAGAAACTTGGTTCCGTCCATTATGCAGTGGTGTCCATTAAGTTCCGTGAGTAAACAGGGTGCTTAGGCCTAAACGTCATATGTTAACCACACTAAATGGAAGGTTCTCACATATTGGACTCCACTTAATTTTTGTGGCTATATATAAAAAAGAAGGGGGGTCTAATATGCAAGTAAATACAGTAATTAGTCTGGGTGACAATTGTTTTACATTAAAAGTGCACTTACTTCCATTTGTAATTCCAAGGTTACCTTGTGAGATTCGTAATATCTCTCTTCAATGGATACGACTCCCAGGAAGCGTGGTGCGATTGTAACATTAACATAGAACACTTTTTAGACACAAAGAGAAATAGCGACTACTACATTTTTTCTTTTTTTCTACTTGTTTAACATCCCACAAACACATCAAAAGTATTTGGTGATGGAGTGAAGGGAAAGAGCAAGGGTTGGGAAGGTAGCGTTCATGGGCCTTAATTAATGTACAGCCCCATTGTCAGGTGTGAAAATGTGAAACCACAGATAACCATATTCAGGCCTGCTGATGGTGCGATTCAAACCCACTATCTCTCAAATGCAAGCTCACAGCTAACTGACCGTAACTGCACGGCAGTAGGTGATGGAATTTTTCAGCAAAATTTGGCTTCTTGCTACACTTCAAAGAAAATGAAGAAATTCTTCAGAGATAACAATATTCATGTGCCAGAATGGCCAAGGAACTCCTCTGTGGGCTTCATGAAAAAGGAGATCCACGGCCAACTTGCTCGGTCAACTAAACTTGCTCTTAAAATCTCTAGGAAAGTCATTAGTCGCTATCTTTGAAGTTTTGTCACTAAATTACTAAAAAAAACACTCCAAATCTAGCGACTAGTCTCTAGAATGGACTAGACTGCATGTAAACAAACACGAACATAGCACACGAGATTGACAATCAATATACACATGGCAATATACAGGCTTCAATGAACATCGCACATTCGCATGCATTTCTCATATTAATAAACGTCGATATTTTGTTTGAAAGCGGCCAATGAGCGAAGGACTTCCGGCCACTGGCGTATAAAAACTGTCGAAAATCGTGAGTCTCCCACCTAAATCGTCTATCTGTCTGTAAATATGTATGTACGTACGTACGTACATACGTATGCGCATCACGAGAAAATGGCTGAAGAGAACTTAATGAAAAGTGGTATGTGAAGTCATGACATGAGGCTCTACAAACTAGGCTTTAAATAATTTTATTCACACTGAGTGAAATGGTAGTTTAAGGGAAGGCCTAAAATGTAATTGTGAAATACCTTTATGTACCGATATTAAATTCTGTTCACCCATGTTGTCATGGTTCGGCATTGATGTGGACTTAGCAACAAAAATTGAAATTCATGAATATCTTTGTTATCATCGCCGGTATGGTAAAAATATATAAGACATAAGTAATTGGAAATTTAATTCTATATAACTTTAGTTACCGTATGTGGTATTTACTGATAGGACCACTAATAAAAGGGAATAAGGTGCTACATTCTAGACTATAAATAATTTTATTCAGGGTAGATGAAATGGTAGTTTAGGGGAAGGCACATCAAGTTGAATTTTTAAATACCTATGTCATTGGTCCTATCGAAGAGTACTACACAACAAAAGTTATACAGAATACAATTTCCGATCATGTATGTCTTATACAGTTTTACCGCACCAACTATGATAACAGAATTCAATAATTTTAGTTCATATCACAGTACTATATACTTGCAGTGTTTTGCATGGGCATTGTTTAAAATCTCTAGAAAAACTAAACCTGTATTTCTCAATAACATGCTGTGTGGAGATATCATAGTCTTACACCAGCACAGCGTTATGTATAAAGGGGATGACAGTGTGTAGTACCAGTATTTTTAGAGGTATTATTGGTGAGAGACCATCAGTATTATTTGTACTCACTATCACTACTGGTTTGCTATTTTCACATTATTCACATTTGAGATGGTGTTTGTTTTAATATGTCTAATTTTTTCATTATAAACTAGCTGAAGTACTCGTCACTGACAGGATAGTTTCTTAACATGTGCATAATTATATCTTTTGTCCACCCTTCATGTTGTTCTCCAGATTCTGAGGTGCATAAATGGACATGCCTATCCCTGTCAGCGGCTTGTCGTGACTTACTTGTTTCCTTGCTCTGTATGTATCTTTAGAAAACTAAACCTGTATTTCTCAATAACATTAGATGTCCTAATATCACAGTCAAGAGAAAACTAGATGGGAAGGCCTACAATATCGGAACCCGATACTTTGCTTTCTTTTATACCGGAAGGATCGGCAATAATACAAGACAATATTCAACTGCAAAGGGCCAGAGATGACGGAAAATTAAAAAGTCATACCTGCCAACTTTAACTACGCATTATATAATCTCTAAATTATTGGAGTGTGGTATCAAAATGATGAACTAAAAAATATATGCCCAAAACTTGTGAACTCTATGCCAGTCATGTAAAACAACTTACAAAAAGAAAGGAGAACATAATAGCTATTAATAAAGATTAAAGATTAAATAAATTAAAATTGGACAATTGGAAGAAAGTTCTTTTCTCTCATGCAAGCAACCCTGAAAGGCAGGGGCAGAGGGTTCAATATGTACACTGAGTGAAGAATAAGGCACAAGTTCAGCATATGTTTCGTGCCCTTCATAACCCGTCTCTTTCTTTTGCCAATACCTTCATTTTTTGAAGGGTTTGACTTCTTCTTTTTTCTTTTTGATTAGAGTTAAGAAAGGATAATTATCTAACTGTACTTCCCCTTAACACAATAATCACCATCACCGAACACTTGGAGTGATAATGTACGACTTCTTGGAAGAACTGGAATTTCAACTGATTATAGCAACTGATAGCGTAATTATTTTTGAGGATATACCCATGTCTTGGGTATTCCAGATGGTGTTTAAATTATTCAGAAAGGAATAATTTTCATACTTTTGGACTGCATCCTATTGAATATATCTGGGATGACGTGCGGGATGTGATCAAATTGGCTGGAACCAACTGCACGACCAGCAAACATTTGTGGGATTTCATATCTCTGATGCATGAGAACATGTGTTGGATCATAAGGAACATTTCCAGACATTGGTTACCACTATGCCTTGATGGATGAAGAAATTAATGAACTCCAATGGATGTCGAAAAACATTCTAATTCCATCCATACAACAGTCCATTTTAGGACTACCAATAAACCAAAGTGCAGCCCTCAGAGTTGATATAATGAAGTAGTAAAAAAAAAAAAGAAAAGAAAAAAAAAAAGAAAAGAAAGGTTATTATCTGAACTCTCTGAAAGGACTATGTACTACTCAATACATGCTAATTGCTGTAATAGGACTTCATAATGTACTGTCCATTAATGACCATTGTATTATTTTATCTGTTTGAAGCTGTTGAGACTGAGAGATGTTGAGGAATTAATTTTGAGGGTTAAGGATAGAAACAAACACACAACATGGGCCTTGGCTTCCAAGTGACCACTGTACAGCTGAAGGCCTACAGATTACAAAGTACTGCATGGTCAGTGCAACAAATCCTCTTAGCCATAATTCTTGGCTCTTTAGATTGAGGCCACAATCTCACCATCAGATACCTCCTCGAAACAGCCCTCAGATTCAAGTAAAAGTCCCTGAACTGGCCAGGAATTAAACTTGGGGCCTCCAGGCAAGAGACAGGCACACTACCTCTAGACCCTGGGGTGGTAAAATATAAATTTGTGTCCTCATCCTGAGGTGGTGCAACTCTTTTTTAGGTGAGGTGAGGTGAGGTGAGGTGAGGTGAGGTGAGGTGAGTTGCATGTACCTTTTTTTTCAAATTGGCTTTACATCGCACCAACACAGATATGTCTTATGGCGATGATGGGATAGGAAAGGGCTAGGATTTGTAAGGAAATATCTGTGCCCTTAATTAAGGTACAGCCCCAGCATTTGCCTAGTGTAAAAATGGGAAACCACCTAATGTTTCAGCTGAGAACGAATACACTTGTTGGAACCTCGTAAGGCAACGGGGGTGATGTAACTGCCTCCTTGGCAGCCTTATCAGCTAACTCATTTCCCCCTACACCCATGTGGCTTGGGAGCCACATAAATGTGATTCTGGTGCCAGCATCCGAACACCCAGCCAGCAGGTCCTGGATCTGCTGCACCAGAGGGTGTCGAGGAAAAGAGGTATCAATAGACTGTAGCGAGCTCAAGGAGTCAGTACACAACAGAAAGTGTCGGCGTTCATCGGACAGTGCATACCACAGAGCTTTACAGATAGCATAGACCTCTGCTGTGTACACACTACAGGTTTCCGGAAGAGCAAAAAGAAACCTATCATCGTCAACAACGTACGCACAGCCCAACTTTGTTTCTGCCCTCGAACCATCCGTGTAGACGATGACTGAACCTGGATACCGGCCAACAACAGACAGGAAGAGCCTCCGATAAATCGAAGGGTCTGTGTTGTCCTTCAGGCCAGTGTGCAGATCCACAATTATTTCAGGTCGTCGTATTATCCATGGAGGTATCCCACTTGGTTGTCTGACAAGGCAGAGAACCAAAGGTATATCAAACAATCGGTGACTGCGATCCAGCGTATTCCAACCAGCCATGCTGCTCAAGTATAAGCAGTGTACAGCCGATGGTTTCCATTGTGGAGTACGCAAGGATAGCTTGGGTGAAGTGGCATCTGTTGCAAATTTGCAGCATAGGACAGAAGCATTTGCTGGTGCCTCAGGTGTAAAGGCGGCACACCAGATTCAGCGAGCAGGCTAGCAATGGGGCTTGTGCGAAAGGCTCCCGTTGCTAACCTAACCCCACAGAGTTGGATATATTGTTCCTGAAACATATATGAAGAAATTAATAATTTCCAGTCATTAAAAGTGTATTGAAAAGGTGGACCCAACATAAACTATTTTAAATAGTTTCTTTCATAGATTTAGACAAGTCCATACAGGACCAATAAAATACCTGTTATGGTGGTTTATCAACAGTATTTCGGGTATACATGGATCATCTTCTGTACCGGGAATTTCCATTGCAGGCAGTATCGTCACTGAAACGCTCTCAATTGCTAACCATCTAGCCCTTATTTCGATGATATTCAGTTTAGCAAGGACGCTTTGCCTTGCTGATCCATATGCTGCACTACCATAGTTTAACCTGTTTAAAATATGTGCCCTATAACATTGTAGGAACACAGTGTGGTCAGTCCCCCAATTAGTACTGCTAAGAAACTTCAAAATATTGAACTTCTTAGTGGTCATCTTCAGCTGTGTAAAGATAGTTTAGATGAAAACATTTGGACAGTAATCATATTAAACCTTAAAACTATGTCCCATGGGATCCTAAAAACTATTTCTCTCTTGCCCTAATTAGAAGACTGCCATTTTATATAACAGAGAAGCTACCAAAGGACCTTTGCAATTCAAACAATCAACACATCCTTTTACCTCAATCTAAAGAGCAATACTCGCAAGTCAAACAGTCAACATGGCCTTTTACCATAACATAATGATTAACATTTAAGAAAGATAATCATCACAAAATACAAACAACAAATACCCAAAGACTGGAATATACTGTGCATAGACTTTTTATTCAAGACCAAGTGTTTTTAAAAAGTGCCTCACCATAGACGCTTGAAGATAATTTTTCAAATATGTTTATTAGTAAATAAGTTTTTTTTTAAACATCATGTAGATGCAAATTTTAATTTAAATATCCTTCTCACAAATGCCTGAAGACTGTTACAAACACAGACTTTTTTTAAATTCATGCCACCTAGTGTTATTATGAAAAGTGTATCACCACAGATGCTTTTAAATATTTTAAATATGTATATTAGTTAACAAGTTTTTTCAACACAATTGTAGACGTGAATTGTAATTTAAGTATCATCCACACATATTACCTTACACCCAACCTCCCCCCTCTCTTCTTTTAGAGCACCTAGAGAATTTAGGATCCCACGGGACATAGTTTTAAGGTTTAATGTGCTTACTGTCCAAATGTTTTCATCTAAACTATCTTTTTGTGGGTTACTGTAGTCACGTCCTAGTTCGTGAACCATGGGCAACGGCTGCGTGGCCTAGTAAGTGGTCCTGACAGTTGGGATACCAGTTGCTATGGAATGGGAGTGGGCATCTCGGACATATTCTGAGTCATGGCCCTCCTTGTGCTCAGGCGGCTAGGACTATACAATTCACCGGTGGTCCATAACCCGTTAGAGGAGAGATCCTCACTTGGACTATGTGCAAGTAGGGTAGCATCCTGCTTCATGAATTTACCGAGCTCAGAACATTCTAAGAAAGCCTCGGACCTATGGGAGTAACGGAGTCCCACTCCCATTTGACAGGCGAGGGACTCCTTGGAAACAACTTGGCGAACGAAATGGAATTCGATGGGTTGCTATCAATATTAATGGGGCTTATGGAAGAAAGAAGGTAGAACTGGCTGAGTCAGCAAAGAGGATGCATCTGGATGTGCTAGGAGTAAGTGATATTCAGGTAAGGGGAGATAACGAGGAAGAGATAGGAGATTATAAAGTGTACTTGACGGGTGTTAGAAAGGGAAGGGCAGAGTCTGGGGTAGGGCTCTTTATCAGGAATACCATTGCACGCAACATAGTTTCTGTTAGGCACGTGAATGAGCGAATGATGTGGGTAGATATGTCAGTGGGAGGAATTAGGACAAGAATTGTGTCTGTGTATTCACCATGTGAGGGTGCAGATGAGGATGAAGTTGACAAGTTTTATGAAGCATTGAGTGACATCGTGGTCAGGGTCAACAGCAAGGATAGAATAGTGCTAATGGGCGATTTCAATGCGAGAGTTGGGAATAGAACTGAAGGATACGAAAGGGTGATTGGTAAATGTGGGGAAGATATGGAAGCTAATGGGAATGGGAAGCGTTTGCTGGACTTCTGTGCTAGTATGGGTTTAGCTGTTACGAATACATTCTTCAAGCATAAGGCTATTCACCGCTACACATGGGAGGCTAGGGGTACCAGATCCATAATAGACTATATCTTAACAGACTTTGAATTCAGGAAATCTGTACGGAATGTACGAGTTTTTCGCGGATTTTTCGATGATACAGACCACTATCTGATCTGTAGTGAACTAAGTATCTCTAGGCCTATGGTAGAGAAAGTGAAATCTGTCTGCAAACGAATAAGGGTAGAAAATCTCCAGGACGAGGAAATTAGACAGAAGTACATGGATATGATTACTGAGAAGTTTCGAACAGTAGACAGTAAGCAGGTTCAGGATATAGAAAGTGAATGGGTGGCATACAGGGATGCTGTAGTAGAAACAGCAAGGGAATGCCTAGGAACAACTCTGTGTAAAGATGGGAAAAGGCGAACATCTTGGTGGAATGATGAAGTGAGAGCAGCCTGTAAACGTAAAAAGAAGGCTTATCAGAAATGGCTCCAAACAAGGGCCGAGGCAGACAGGGATTTGTACGTAGATGAAAGAAACAGAGCGAAACAAATAGTTGTTGAATTCAAAAAGAAGTCATGGGAAGATTTTGGTAATAATCTGGAAAGACTACGTCAAGCAGGAGGGAAACCTTTCTGGACAGTAATAAAGAACCTTAGGAAAGGAGGGAAAAAGGAAATGAACAGTGTTTTGAGTAATTCAGGTGAACTCATAATAGATTCCAGGGAATCACTGGAGAGGTGGAGGGAATATTTTGAACATCTTCTCAATGTAAAAGGAAATCATCCTGGTGGTGTTGCAAACAGCCAAGTGCATGGGGAGGAGGAAAATGATGTTGGTGAAATTATGCTTGAGGAAGTGGAAAGGATGGTAAATAAACTCCATTGTCATAAGGCAGCAGGAATAGATGAAATTAGACCTGAAATGGTGAAGTATAGTGGGAAGGCAGGGATGAAATGGCTTCATAGAGTAGTAAAATTAGCTTGGAGTGTTGGTAAGGTACCTTCAGATTGGACAAAAGCAGTAACTGCACCTATCTATGAGCAAGGGAACAGGAAGGATTGCAACAACTATCGAGGTATCTCATTGATTAGTATACCAGGCAAAGTATTCACTGGCATCTTGGAAGGGAGGGTGCGATCAGTCGTCGAAAGGAAGTTGGATGAAAACCAGTGTGGTTTCAGACCAGAGAGGGGCTGTCAGGATCAGATTTTCAGTATGCGCCAGGTAATTGAAAAATGCTACAAGAAGAATAGGCAGTTGTGTTTATGTTTCGTAGATCTAGAGAAAGCATATGACAGGGTACCGAGGGAAAAGATGTTCACTATACTGGGGGACTATAGAATTAAAGGTAGATTATTAAAATCAATCAAAGGCATTTATGTTGACAATTGGGCTTCAGTGAGAATTGATGGTAGAATGAGTTCTTGGTTCAGGGTACTTACAGGGGTTAGACAAGGCTGTAATCTTTCACCTTTGCTGTTCGTAGTTTACATGGATCATCTGCTGAAAGGTATAAAATGGCAGGGAGGGATTCAGTTAGGTGGAAATGTAGTAAGCAGTTTGGCCTATGCTGACGACTTGGTCTTAATGGCAGACTGTGCCGAAAGCCTGCAGTCTAATATCTTGGAACTTGAAAATAGGTGCAATGAGTTTGGTATGAAAATTAGCCTCTCGAAGACTAAACTGATGTAAGTGGGTAAGAAATTCAACAGAATCGAATGTCAGATTGGTGATACAAAGCTAGAACAGGTCGATAATTTCAAGTATTTAGGTTGTGTGTTCTCTCAGGATGAGAGGTTGAATCAAGGTGTAGTAAATCAAGGTGTAGTAAATCTAATGCAGTGATCTCTCAGATGCGATCAGCAATATTCTGTAAGAAGGAAGTCAGCTCCCAGACGAAACCATCTTTACATCGGGCTGTTTTCAGACCAACTCAGGATATCTTATTCATAAGTTAGAAGTAACAGACATGAAAGTGGCAAGAATGATTGCTGGTACAAACAGGTGGGAACAATGGCAGGAGGGTACTCAGAATGAGGAGATAAAGGCTAAGTTAGGAATGAACTCGATGGATGAAGCTGTACGCATAAACCGGCTTCGGTGGTGGGGTCATGTGAGGCGAATGGAGGAGGATAGGTTACCTAGGAGAATAATGGACTCTGCTATGGAGGGTAAGAGAAGTAGAGGGAGACCAAGACGACGATGGTTAGACTCAGTTTGTAACGATTTAAATATAAGAGGTATAGAACTAAATGAGGCCACAACACTAGTTGCAAATCGAGGATTATGGCGACGTTTAGTAAATTCACAGAGGCTTGCAGACTGAACACTGAAAGGCATAACAGTCTATAATGATAATATATGTATGTATCTTTATATAGCTGAAGATGACCACGAAGTGGTTGAAACATGTTCTGTGTGTGCTTAAGTATTTTTAATTTTGCCCAAGGCAATTAATTTGTTGATTGTACTCATCAATACGGTCATGAAGTGGACTGCCTGATCATGTCGTTAAACATAGCTAGTGATGTGAACTTTGGCCAATCAGCATGTTTAAGAATCCACTGAGGAGGAGCCTCGACAGATTTTTGTTTCAACAAGGTAAGAATAATGGGAAAATGGTCACTGTCACAGAGATCCTCGTGTGTATTCCACCAAAACAGCGGAACCAACGTTTGGCTGCATAGACCTATGCTTATGCGAGAGTATGTGCCGTAACTCACACTGAAATGTGTTGGTTCACCTGTGTTCAAAATACATAAATCCAGCTCTGTTACTAATGTCTCCAACTCCCTTCCCCTGGGGTAAGGTGCCGCAACTGCTTCCAGTGGGGTTCTTAAAGGAACCTCTTCACTACAGGTATCAGAACGAACAAAAATATGCATTCCACAGAATGCCCAGTGAGCATAATATCGTTCTATCGACTACAGTCTAAAATTTCTCAAGACCGTATGATGACCTGGTCTGAGGTTTGTCTCCTGAATACAAACTATACTCACTGCGAACTCACTTATGAGCTGGCACAGCTCAGCAAGATGCCTGTCATAACCATTACAATTCCACTGTGTAACGTTTTGGCACAACTGAAAATACTAAATGGATAAACTGTAACTAGAATAAAATAAAAATAACAAAATTGAGCGCCACCTGCACAAGATTTACAGGAATAATTAACTCTGTAGAGCATGAAGGAACTCCCTCTCCCAAGGCTCGGTCATCAGGCTGACGAGGCTCCAAACTTGCTTTATAACCTTACCTATTACTCCTGAACTTAAATTTGGGTAGCATGCCAGGTTTTTCTTTACTCCACCGATAGAAGATTTAACCCAAGTTTTACTACATGAATTTACTGCCAAAACAAAATAACACATGACAAACACCAACATTAATCATCCCGTGATGAGACCAACACGTCTTTGCCGTTTAGAAAGGGCAAATATACAAATATCTACAAACCAACAGTGAGTCATCTAGCCACAATTTGAATACAATTAGTTTCACTATATACATTTTGATGAGACCAACTCATCTTTGCCGTTTCCAACAAGGCAAATATACAAACATTAACAAACCACCAGAAAGTCATCTTCCCACAATTTAGATACAATTAGTTTCACTATATACATTTTGATGAGACCAACTCATCTTTGCCGTTTCCAACAAGGCAAATATACAAACATTAACAAACCACCAGAAAGTCATCTTCCCACAATTTAGATACAATTAGTTTCACTATATACATTTTATATGACATACCTCCAGGTAACAATCCCTTTGCACTGCCTACTGCTACAGAAGAAAAACCCTAGTAAAGATAAGTATGGCGACTTTCTATACGTACGGATACACCCTTCTTTATGAAGACCATCCCTAACCATATTTACACTCCTCTTCATCGATGTCTTGAGTCATCCCAGCTTCCAGCACATGTTAATGTGGCCGCTCACGTTTCTCCAAATGAAGTACTGCATTCTCGGCCGACGATTTCCTCTAGCAAGAATTAGCTCTATGCACAACAACACATCCACTCCAGAATGTACATGCAGTATACAACACCCACTGTACATTATCTCACAGAAAAATGAAACAGTGTTTGACTAACAAATAAACACTTAGTGGTGTCTTTTACAGAATGCCCACCCAAAACTTGTAAGCATCTGTAATTATAGAGGGCTCACTCTGTAACGGATATTGAAGAACAATAGCATAGGATCACCAGTGTTGAATGAGAATAAAATCAGAATCTTTTTCCGCACACATGTACACTTGTATATATAGGCTTGCTACACGTGGTTATAGCATCCTGAAAAGGCGCATCTTAACGCATCACTCGGTCAACCTAACCTTGCTTGAAATAAAGCCCTCGTATTGGCTATCGAGAGGCTGATGTGACACTGAACGTCCACTCATGTCATCCACATTGATCAATTCTAATCTTCAGCCTATACTACCTGCCGTACCCCGGGTTTCCAAGCCACTTTGTTGCAACACTTTCAACTGACTTCAACCGTCTTTTCCGATATAGCCACTGTTTTCCGTGTTGTACAATCTTTACTGCTAGGCCATGTTTTCAGACTCTTACACAAACAGAAATTTATACAGAATATAATGATCCACATATACAATATTCCCTAAGTACACATTCTTCTTAAAATATTATGTTCTTCCATCATAAATTAACAAAATTATATGATTTTCACTACATTAATATTATAAATTATTTTACAAAAATTTCCTAACCTATAATTGGGGATCATATTTTTGTATAGTTACAACCATGATAGTGCCATAGTGTGGACTAAACGAGAGAGTGTTAGGTTACGAGGGACAAGATGCTCTTAAACCTAAACACTATCAATATCAACATCTACATTTAGAGAACTCGACTTCCATCCTGTCATCGACAGACGAAGCGACTGACGCCCAGAACTTCAATGCTTTCAGGTGGCGGGATATTCCCCTACGAGGGAAGGGCACAGGTTTTGGAGCAGGCGTACCTGCTGGCGCAGACTCGCACACTCCAGATGGAGGGCATGATTTCTCCTTCGCAGGTGAAGTGCGGAAGCGTCCGGTAATGGCGTTCCTCTTCTCCGCCTTATTTTCGTGTTTAGATGATCGCACCTCCTCTGGCTTGGGCATGGCTTTCGCTGACCTCGTGGAGGGGGGGGGGGGGACTTGGCCTTCCCCCTGCTGTGCCAGCTTAGGAGTCCCAATATCAATGGTCCGTAGCTGGCACAGACTTGTTTGTGGTCGAAGGTGGGGTGGTCGCCCCTTCGAGCTTTTAGACTTTGAGGCTTTGCTCGCGGAAGCAACAGCCGCCTTGGGGGCAGCAATCTTCACGGGTAAAGATGTCGTGAATGACGAAACTGGGAGAGACTGAGCTATCATGGCGTAGTCTAGTGTATTGGCAGGTTTATTCGTGGAATTAAACTTATGGCGCACTTCCTGGCAGGAACAACCATCCACGGTCTTGATCTCCTGGATCTTCTTCTCACTCAGATATGTCGGACAGTTCCAATCTCTAGGAGAATGAAGACCAGAGCAGTTAGTGCACCTATACGTAGTTGTGCACACTTCGGTGCCGTGAGCTGCTCTTCCACATGTACCACACACAGACTGATTCGAACAACGAGATACCATATGTCCGAATCTCTGGCATTGATAGGATCACATAGGAGGTGGGATATACGGTCTCACATCGCAACGTAAGTTGTTACCTTGACGTTTTCTGGTAACACTGACAACTTGAAGAAGACAATGAAGGCAACAGTGGCAACATCTTCACCGTTGACTTTGTGCGTAATGCGCCGGACGTGTGTCACGCCATGGTTCATCATGTCTTCCATCAACTCATCATCAGTGTTCAAAATAAGGTCACGGTGGATGATAACTCCGCAAACCAGATTCAAGGATTTGTGCTCCTCCACTTTGACTGGGATTTTGCCAAAGTGGTCGCACTTAAGCAAGTGATCGAATTGCAGTGCTGTGCGAGTCTTCAAAAGCAAACTACCGTTGCGCATTTTCTTGAGATCCCCAAGTTCGCTGTAGATGCCTTCAATGTGTCTACTGAAAAGGATTGATTTTACCAGCTTAAAATCGTGCCCATTGGTTATGGTTGCAACCAGAAACTTAGGGAAGCTGGATCCCATTCCTTGACGCTGCTCATGTTCCCAGGGGGTTGAACCCTGCAAGGAATCAGAAGTTGAAGACTTTGGTCGGGGACCACCTTGGGCAGGTCGAAGACGTTTCGAAGCCATGCCCAAAATCATCCTCTCCGAATGCTACTCACTCCGATCAGGGGCCTCTGTAGCCGAACCAAGCAGCCAAGGCAATACTCACCTGGTCGTAGCCAGTATTGCCCCGGGTCCGATGTTGGACGATGCCCAATACGGAATGACTAAGGCAATGAGCACTATGACTCCCTTCCTCCAATCACCTGCAATAGCATGTTTCCCAGAGTGTGTACAGAGTAATAAATATAGAGAAAAAAATAATTTAAAAAAATAATAATATGTCCTTCTGGCATTCGCTTGTGCGGGGACCTGTGTTGTCAGGCAGATACTACTGCATGGGTACATGACACTTCCACCCACAAGCTTCCTGGGTGGTCACAAGCGGGCTTTCGGGCATAATCGCACACGTAAGAGGCCCATCTCCGAGCAGCATGTACATCAAGAATTTTGAATCGGTTTACAACTAACCCTCAAAAAAAAAAAAAAAAGGACCGATGGCCACATGATCCTTTTAGTCGCCTTCTACGACAGGCAGGGATTACCTGTGAATGTATTCAGCCCCTCCCGGAGTCCAACACATGATACCAAAACGCAATCCATATTGGCGCCTAGGTCGTCCCATTTAGTTACCTCTTACGACAGGCACGAGATATCGGGGGTGTATTCTACAGCTACGTCCCCCACCCGCAGGGGGTGTTACCCTTTTAGTCGCCTCTTACGACAGGCAGGGGCTACCGTGGGTGTATTCTTCATCTGCGTCCCCCACCCACAGGGGCTTTCCTTTGTAGAAATTGTATATTTTTCCCTTATTCACACACATTTTGTTGCAGCTGTACTCAGTTGAATATACACAAAGGGGAATACATCACCCATGCAAAATTTTGTTTGACTGAGTGCATACAATGGTTGATAAAACTTACCACTTGGAAACAACATCTTGGTTTTGAAATACTGCTAGGTAATTTTTCACTGCTCTGGAGATAAAGTCTTGTAATTCTTTCATGTATAATGAACATGGTGCATCTGGTTTTCTCGTGGCCATGTTAGTAGAAGCATTTGGAACAGGACCCCTATGACAAAAAGAGAGATGGACAGAACATAATAGAAATTGATAACTGTTAGGTTCTTCAGTCTGCTAAAACTAATTTACCGAGCTCGATAGCTGCAGTCGCTTAAGTGCGGCCAGTATCCAGTATTCGGGAGATAGTGGGTTCGAACCCCACTGTTGGCAGCCCTGAAGATGGTTTTCCGTGGTTTCCCATTTTCACACCAGGCAAATGCTGGGGCTGTACCTTAATTAAGGCCACGGCCGCTTCCTTCCCATTTCCAGCCCTCTACCATCCCATCGTCGCCATAAGACCTATCTGTGTCGGTGCGACGTAAAACAAAAAAAAAAAAAAAAAAAATTATTTATAAATTATCTGAAAAAAAAAACATGTGGTAACAATATTATACTTGCAAAAGAAAGAACTTAAACTAAAAATATTTGGCAGTTGTGTTTTGGACTAAAGGTAAGTGATCTTTATCCCGTTTATCTTTGGCATTTCCTCATGTGATTTATGACTAATTATTTCTCTTGTATCTTGCTTGTTCTGATATCCTTCCTCTTGTTTAAACCTGTGAAATTTTCTGGCTTGCCTTGTGTGCGTTACTCTTAACATATGTTCTGCTGTAGATTTTCCTTGATGGGATTTCTATTAGTTTTTTGATTTTCAGGATTCTCATTTTTTTCTGGATATTATTTATTTATTTATTTATTTAATTTATAGGGTGGGTACAGGTTTGGTAGCAGCACTACGTGGTTTTCTATGCTTATTACTGTCATTTGATTCAACTCAAACTTATTTAAAATCAAATTTAATTATCATGAAATGTGTTCAAAAGGGAATATAAATAAATGCAGATAATAGGAAAAGTTGTAACCTAGATTGTAAAGAAAGTTGCACCCTCTAAATCATTTGAAACTTGTTGCATTTCAACACGATGACTTGTGGTGCTGTTCTAAATCCGGGAATGCTAAGAAAAGAGGAGATCCAGTATGAATTAAAACTCAGGAATATTGCTGCCTTAGGATCTCTTCTCTATGATCTCCAATTGCAGATTGATGCCATTGATGTCCCCATAAATTTGCCTGAAATGTCTACAGATGAGGCTGGTAAGTCTGCAGCATTCATTAAGAACAGAATTGAGGAAATTAAGATATTCATTGAGGAATTAAAAGAGATGAACCCTTCCGAATACCAGTTCCGAAGAATTAAAGCAAGAGTTACACCTTCTGCATATAGAACAAGATTTACTGTCTCTTCTACTTGATCCTGATAACTTATTTATGTGTAATGCTCTTTTATCCACAGCTACTGAACTTTTAGTTGAAATTAATGTCATTTCATGCACTGGAAAGAAGCTCTTTCTCTCGAGGAGAGCATAGTCTTGGCAATTGTATCAACTCTGATACATCGACATGTTAAAACTTTTCCTTCTTCTGATATTTCGAGCACTCAAAAACCTACTGATTCTGCTTTGATTAGTGTGCTCAATTCTATGGTTACTAACGAGGGAACACATACATGTGTTACACTCGGATTCGGTTGAAATTTGGTAGGAATATTTGTGGGAGGCAGTAGAATGCTAAGGTGAAAACTGCATGTGCCCAGCGCAAGTTTAAACGCCAAAATTGAACTAATAAATAGTTGTAAAATTAGAAGTGCCGCAGGAGTATCAGGGTGTGGTGGAGAAGTAGGGAGGAGCGAAGCAGTGGACATGAACCAACCGTGCTGTGTCGAGCTGCGCCAGCAGCCAGATAGCATATAGTTAGCGTGTTCCCCTTAACTTTACAAAAAACTTCCGATCAGGTGTGCAAAACGTAAATATGAAAACAGCACATGAAATAAGTTTACAAAGGACGATATTTTAACAATGATGCCAATAAGGTTTGAAAAATTACAATGAGTAACAAGAACTCGGGCTTAAAGTATTGAAAAGATTTGTGATGTTTAGGGTTTAGTGCTTTAAAATGAATATCTTTTTAACCCTAACTTACATTTGGCTGGTAACATTTTCTTCCTTCCTTTATTTGTTGGGGGTGTGGCACAATTTTTTTTGGTCATTCTGATGTTTTAATCCGTCGACTGTTTTCTGGTTGTTAAAAAATTGAAGAGATTATTATTATTATTATTATTATTATTATTCTACCAGGGGTACACCTTCCCCGGCTATTTAAACTGCGCGCCTTCTCTAAGGACATCTATGTAAACAAACTGAAACTTGTGAACTTCCAGAAACTTTTGTCTTTTACAGTTAGATGTTTCTACCATTGAATTATATGCTCCCTCTCGCGGGCTAAACTCTAATTATTGCACAGAGTAATGTTTATTTTGTCAGCCCTGCCGTGTAGGGGGCAACGTGTCCGCCTGTCACCCGGCGGCCCCAGGTTCCATTCCCGGCCGAGTCAGGGGTTTTAATTGTAAATGATTAATACCCCTACCTGGGGACTGGGTGTTTGTGTCATCCTTAACATTCCTTCCTCCTCCCCATGTGCTCCGTTGCTCGCGACACCACCATGAAGATTTCCTTATACGTTGAGAAGATTTTCAAAATTTTCCCTCCACCTCTCCAGTGATTCCCTGGGATCTATTATGAGTTCACCTCAATTACCCAAAACACTGTTCATTTTATCCTTCCCTTCCTAAGATTCTTTATTACTGTCCAGAAGGGTTTCCCTGCTGCTTGACCTAGCCTTTCCAGGTTATTACCAAAATCTTCCCACTACTACTTTTTGGATTATACAACTATTTGTTTCGCTCTGTTTCTTTCATCTATGTACAATTCCCTGTCTGCATTAGCCCTTGTTTGGAGCCATTTCTGATAAGCCTTCTTTTACATTTGCAAGTTGCTCTCACTTCATCATTCCACCAAGATGTTCGCTTTTTTCCATCTGTACACACAGTTGTTCCTAGACATTCCCTTACTGTTGCTATGACAGCATCCCTGTATGCCACCCATTCTCTTTCTATATTCTGAACCTGCTCACTGTTCATTGTTCGGAACTTCTCACTAATTATATCCAAGTATTTCTGTCTAATTTCCTTGTCCTGGAGATTTTCTACCCTTATTTATTTGCAGACAGATTTCCCTTTCTCTATCCTAGGCCTAGATAAACTTAGTTCACTGCAGATAAGATAGTTGTCTTTTCATTGTAAAGTCCCCGAAAAATGTTGAACAGAATTTAATAAGTAGCTAGTGTAGATTACCCAGTTGAGTAGATTTCACATATTTTATTCCAGAAAGTGCAGATTACCACACTGAGTAAATTTCAAGTATTTTATTCCAGTAGATTCCACATCGTAGATCGAACTTTGGGTACGACAGAATACTGGAGAAATTAATTCATCATTGTAAATATCTGTGTGTAGTGTTGGTCTTTGTGTTTATTTATACAAAATATTTACTGATTGGAATTTTTACTGAGGTGCAGAATTATCGGATGCTGGTGATTTGGTTTATTGACTTGATTAGAATGTCTTTTCTTGTTACTTTACTCTGAAACATCAACATCATTGTATAATAAGATTATGAGTTACTTGCCTTTACATAACTGAAAATGTAATCATTTAAGACTTTTAATTTAATATAATTTGTGGAGGAATAATGTTAGGACTCATGACGAAGTGTTATTTGGTCGTACCAAACACAAATATTAATTATATTGAAGATTAATATATTTTGAGATATCTCATTTGAAATTAAATTATTGATTTTAGCTGATCATAATATATTTTCTTTACTTTCAATGGTTTTGACAATATCTTAAAATAATTTATACATTACAAAATTGCATATAACAAGAGGATAATTTTAATATAATAAAAACTTGCAATCATGTTTGTCTACATAACTTTAACTGAATATGAACATAATAAATGACCAAAGGTCATGAGTTCAATGGATGAATACATCTAACATATATTTATTATCAATTTGTCTGTTGTTTACTTCAAATCAATAATTTTGAAATAAATGCTGCATGAGAGTTCATAGTATTCAAGCGTTGTCTTTCATAGATATTTGAAGATTATATAAACACTTGTATTATCATCGGTATTCCCTGAACTAAATCAAATTCTCGAGAAATATACCCGCCTCCCATAGGTAACTCGAACAACCTGTAGGTTGTTTTGTGTTGCTACCTGAGCAATGTCGTGGCATAAACAGGTATAGTACTTAGAACTACTCGGGTTTTCTCGTATTATTGTACATTAAACAATACACAGAAATAAACACAGTATATCAATAGGGATACAAATTTTAGGAATCTACATTAATTACAGTACTTACATGGAATAGTCTTCATTATGCATTGTGAGAATGATAGCCTCAATAGCATCGGTTATCGATGACAAAATTGGATTAACAATCCCTCTGGTAAGTTCATCAGTGTTCTGGAGAGATTCAAGCACAATAGATATGGTGTCAGAAGGTAAACTGTTCTTCATGTTTGACACTACACGGGCCACCTGTCCATTCAAATAATGGAGCAAATTTGCAATGGAGATGTTTGTCAGTTGACCAGGTGTACAAGAATCTAAAATGTGGAGAACATAGGTATGATTCAGTTGAGTTACAAGTACAATAATACAAAGTTTACCATAGGAGGAAAAAAACTGCAGAGTAATCAAGACATACACTTCTTTAAAACATCCTTACTATTTACTAACATAGCAGTCTCCTTGTGTAAGTTCCCTATTATTGTAGATACAAAAAAAAAAAAGTTTACCTAGCCAATATTAAGAAAGAATAGGAGCTATGAGACTTTCTACCAAATTATTACAACAGGAAAATTACAAGCTTGACTTGAGTGACATACGTAATGCTACAATTCTCCTCCTATGGATGAGGGCGGTAAAATGCATCCACAGTAACCCTTGCCTGTCATAAGAGGCGACTAAAAGGAGAATCCCACGAGCTCTCAATTAGGGAATGTGGGTCACAGGGCACTTAACTGTGTCCTGGCATTACCCCGGTGGGTGGAGAGGGTAGAATATATCCGGTATAAAAAGGGACCACAGGGGCTCTAAATTTGGAAGCATGGGATGACGACCACAGAAGCCCTAGCTGAGTCCCTCATTGCTTCAACTTATTTGTGCCAGGCTCTTCCCTTTCACCCTTCCTATTCAACCTTCCTTGGTTAACTCATGTTCCCTTCTGACTCTGACGGTTTTGGGTTTGAGGACCGCTTCCATTTTCTTTTCTGATAAGTCTTAAGTGAGCTCATTAACCTCAATTATACTTCCTCTTACAATAATAAATACCACCACCATCATGCTACAATTCATTCTGGTTTACAGTTCTTAATCAATAATAATGTTATTGGTTTTATGCCAGTAATTACTTTTATGGTTTACAGAGATGTCGGGGTGCTGGAAGTTTGTTCTACAGCAATTCTTAATTGTGTCAGTAAACCTACCAAAATAAGGCCAATGCATTTGAGCACCTTCAAGTAACACTGGACTGAGCCGGGATTGAATCCTCCAACTTGAGCTGAGAAGGCTCTAATGCCTGAGCTGCAGTTTGATATTGTCTGCTGAAAATTTAGTAAGTTAATTTGGTTTATGCACGCTGTACCCATATGTGGACAGAAGATTTATCGCTGACCAGAGCTATGTTCATTAAATGTGAAATATTTTTTCTTCACTCCTCATCGTGAGCTTTCACATTTCTTCTTTATACATCCCTTATCTTCATCTCATATCATCTGATCGCCAGGCAGGCATCAATTTTTGATAATGAGACAAAGTCTCTCATAGTGCATAGGCACTGCTGGTGGCTTCAAGTAGCTTACGCAGTGGCCATGCATCTTGGTAGGTGTGCTATTTACCATCTGATGAGCCAAACTTAGCACACAGGGGCAAAACGCTGGCAACCAGGAATGAGTTAACTCGAAAATTTATAATGTACAATAATGGACCAATTATATTGGTATTACATACCACTTGGTCAAGCAGCTCGTCTCCTTTCTCCCAAGTCTTCCCAGCCCAAATTTTGCAACATTTTTGTAACACTACTCTTTGGTAGGAAATCACTCAGAATAAATCGAGCTGCCATTCATTGGATTTTTTTCCAGTTCTTGAATCAAGTAATCCTGGTAAGGGTACCATACACTGGAACCATACTCTATTTGGGGTCTTACGAGAGACTTGTATGCTCTCCTTTACATCCTTACCACAACCAATAAATGCCCTCATAACCATGCGCAGAGATCTGTACCCTTTATTTACAATCATATTTATGTGATTACTCCAATGAAGATCTTCCTTACATTAACACCTAAGTACATACAATGATCCCCAAAGGGAACTTTCACCCCATCAATGCAGTAACTAAAACTGAGAGGACAATTCCTATTTGTGAAACACACAACCTGACTTTTAACCCCATTTATAATCATACCATTGCCTACTGTCCATCTCACAACATTATCGACGTCATTTTGCAGTTGCTCACAATCTTGTAATTTATTACTCTGTACAGAATAACATCGTCTGCAAAAAAACTTATCTCTGATTCCACTTCTTTACACATATCATTGATATATATAAGAAAACATAAAGGTCCAATAATACTGCCTTGAGGAATTCCCCTCTTAATTATTACAGGGACAGATAAAGCTTCGCCTACTCTAATTCCCTGAGTTCTATTTTTTAGAAATATAGCCGCCCATTCAGTCGCTCTATTTCCCAGTTGATTTGCACTCTTTTTTGCCAGTAGTCTCCCATGATCCATCCTATCAAATGCCTTAGATAGGTCAATAACGATACAGTCCATTTGACCTCCTGAATCCAGGATATCTGCTGTACCTTGCTGGAATCCTACAAGTTGGGCTTCAGTGGAATAACCTTTCCTAAACCCAAACTGCCTTCTATCAAACCAATTATTAATTTTGCAAACATGTTTTATATAATCAGAAAGAATGCTTTCCCAAAGTTTACATGTAATGCATGTCAAACTGACTGGCCTGTAATTTTCATCTTTATGTCTATCACCCTTTCCTTTATGCACAGGGGCTACTATAGCAACTCTCCATTTATTTGGTATAGCTCCTTCAAGCAAACAATAATCAAATAAGTTATTCAGATATGGTACTATATCCCAACCCATTGTCTTTAGTATATCCCCAGAAACCATATCAATTCCAGCTGCTTTTCTAGTTTTCAACTTTTGTATCTTACTGTAAATGTCATTGTTGGGTAAATTTTAATTATTCTTTAATATCAGTCACCTCCTCTATCTAGACATTATCCTTGTAACCAACAATCTTTACATACTTCTGACTGAATACTTCTGCCTTTTGAAGATCCTCACATACACACTCCCTTTATTCATGATTCCTGGAATGTCTTCTTGGAACCTGTTTCTGCCTTAAAGTAACTATACATACTCTTCCGTTTTTCACTAAAATTTGTATGACCGCCAATTATGCTTGCCATCATGTTATCCTTAACTGACTTCTTTGCTAGATTCAATTTCCTAGTAAGTTCCTTCAATTTTTCCTTACTTCCACAGCCATTTCTAATTCTATTTCTTTCCAACCTGCACCTCCTTCTTAGTCTCTCTATTTCTCTATTATAATATAGTGGATTTTTACAATTTCTTACTACCTTTAAAGGTACAAACCTATTTTCACATTCCTCAACAACTGCTTTAAACCTATCCCAGTGTCTGTTTACATTTTTGTTTACCATTTTCCAGCGTTCATAGTTATTTTTCAAAAACTTCCTCATGCCTGTTTTATCAGCCATATGGTACTTCCAAATAGTCCTAATTTTATTACCTTCTTTTCTTTCACATTTATTTTTAACTACCACAAAAACAGGTTCGTGATCATTAAAACCATCTATTACTTTGGTTTCTCTATAGAGCTCATCTGGTTTTACCAGCACAACATCCAGAATATTCTTCCCTCTAGTTGGTTCCATCACTTTCTGAATCAGCTGTCCTTCCCATTTGTCATCTGTTCGTCATGCTTCCTCTCGTTCGCATGACCTTCCCAATTGACATTTGGTAAATTGAGATCACCCGCTACAATCACATTCCTTTCCATGTCGTTTCCCACATAGCCGATTATCTTATAAAATAATTCTGAATCAGGGTCAGCGCTACCGTTTCCCGGTCTGTACACTCCAAGGACATAAAGTTTCCTATTATCTTTAGAAGTGAGCCTTACACATAGAATTTCATGTTTGTCGTCTTTAACTTTTCCGTAGCTTACAAATTCTTCTTTCACCAGAATGAATACTCCCCCCTCTCACCATTCCTATTCTGTCTCTACGATGCACACTCCAGTTCCGTGAGAAAATTTCTGAATCCATTATATCATTTCTCAGTCATGATTCAACTCCTATTACAATATCTGGTGTATATGTTAAATTAATTCTATTCCTTTCTTTACAATACTTCTACAGTTGAGCACTAACATTTTTATGTCATCCCTACTTGATTTCCAGTTCTCTGCACCCTTATCACTGCTCCCTCGGCCACTCATTTCCCTGAATATACCTCGCTATAACCCTTCTAAACACATTTCCTAACTTGTATGTACCACTGCGGTTTAAGTGAAGGCCATCTGAGCGCAGATCCCTACCTCCTACCCACCCATTGGGATCTAGAAATCTCACTCCCAGTTTCCCATATACCCACTCCATTGTCTCATTTAAATCCCCAATCACCTTCCATTTAGTATCCCTCCTACACAGTATTCCACTGATAAAAATCTCTGCTTTCTTTAACTTCACCCGTGTTGCATTTACCAGATCCCACATATCCCCAACTATGTTGGTACTTATACCTGGTTGTCTTACGTTGTTAGTACCAACATGAAACACTACCTCCTCCTTGTCTTCTATTTTCCTCAACATCTTTCTCAACTTAATTCATGGAGAACACTACTACCCTGGTTCTCTTTCCTCCACACACTTTCTCCACATGTCTAACAATGGAATCTCCCATGAACAGAGACTCGACCCTACCCATCTGATTTGATCCCCTCTCCTCCTGGTCAGCCCTATCTTTCCTGATAGCTGCTCAAACTACTTCCTCCTCCCTCTTCTCCCTCCCATGACCATGTGCCACCTGTCTTTACTTATCCACTACTCCACGTTTCCCTTTCCTACCTTTTCCCTTCCTCTTACTTCCACAATTCTCAGCAACATTTTCCTGTTCCTCATCTTTCCTCGCTTGTTCTACCTGCAGTAACTCGTACTGATTTCTCACAGACACCTGTCCTGAATTCTGATCCTGAATAGTGCCCTTAGCCTGCAATCCCCTTTTCCTTAAAACATTAGACCACGTGTCTTCTACAATTCCCCCCTTTCCTTCCCATCCCTCTTTTACACCTACTGTATCCTGTACAATTTTTCCTTCCTGTCCTCTGAGGGAATCCTAATTATCTCCCTCAAATGTGTCTACAATCATCGCACAGAAAGTAGCTGTGGCAGCTAGAGATAAGCTGTACAAAGTGATTCGTTCAAATAATGATTTTGAATTTGTCAAGCGTATAAAGACGTATTGTGTGGTGAAAATGCAAAAGACGTGCAATTTGATTTTACTTTGTCCCAAATGTTTTTCTTTAAGCACGCACCTGTCACTTCTTGTGATGTAGAAATATCATTTTCAGTGTTTAAGAATGTGCTGCAAATCAAGGCAATTTGGAGAATATAGTTGTATGTACTGTACAATGTTTCAAAAGGAGTTGAAAATGTAACCATGTTGAACTGAATTTTGATAGTGCATATTTTCCAGTTTATTGTGCATGTTTTGCCATATGACAGTGCATGAATGCATGTATATTATGAGATTCGATAGTGCATGGAAATCCAGGCTCTAGTTATGAGTATCTTCATAATTGATTATTTTCATCATATTGGTTAATCCTGTCCATAATGACTTATATTCAAATTTTCATACAACACTTTCCCGCCTTGTCAATACTTTACATATTTTATTATACCTTTTACCATACATGTTTCGAGGGCTAACTACTCTCTTCTTCAGCAGTGCCAAAACATCAACATCTTTGGACTTGGTACATTGGAACAAATACACTTATCCACAGAACAATTATATATAAATCTTGAAATTGTTAAGATATTTCTGTGTTCAAGGTTATAAACTTCATTATTGGTTCTGTATTGAATTAAGATTACACATAAAGTAAAATACAAAGGTTTAATCCACCTACTCAATACATTTACAGTAATTATGATGTTTATAAGAACATTACAATATATTACGAGGTACTGTAGGTAATTTCTACTCTGATGGCGGGTGGCCTACATGCTGTCAGGGGAAGTGGGGTGTGGGCAGTATGTCACTGCCCAATCAGGTAAAAGATCGTCTGGTGGTGGCGCTTAGAACTACTCAGTCTCCCGGGGAGTTTGCCGCGCTCACTTCGCGCTCCGAACGGCTGTGTTGCAGAGTAGCCTTGGGGTGTGCGTGTGGGTATTACAAGGAGCTTGCTTGACGAGTTTGTTTTATGAGTATTTCTTGCCGCGTCCTTTACTGCATTATTCGATTAGCGTGCTCATGACACGTGATGTGACGTTAGTTTGTTTCTATTTGCATTGCCCAATGTTGTTGTATGTTAATAACTGCACTATATATCTTACAATGGCAAAGAGGAAGGAGATAAGGAGCCAGGGTAGAAAAGTGATCAGCAATGTTCATGAATATTTTCAAAAGGAAGCAGAAAATAATGGCCCTTTAGTCAGTGTGTATAAAGTGCAGCAGAGAGTGTCGGAAGCTTGTCAATTAGTACGCGAACCGTTCAGTGTATGGGAAAGGAAGGTAAAGACATTACCTACCCAGTCATCTGCTTCCATCTCATTTCAATCACCGCGCAAAAGAATCAAAAGGAACTGTATAACAAAGGCAATCGACCGATTCCATAAAGATGTAATATGAAGAACTCTCCTTAGTTACAGTATTACGTAAAGGTGAATACTCGACACTGAAGAAATGTGTTGTGTAACTCTGTACTTTTGAACTAATTATTTTTCGGTCTGTCGTCAATGCAGTTTTTATTCATTCATTCATTCATTATCATTATAGACTGTTATGCCTTTCAGCGTTCAGTCTGCAAGCCTCTGAGAATTTACTAAACGTCGCCACAATCCTCGATTTGCAACTAGTGTTGTGGCCTCATTTAGTTCTATATCTCTTATCTTTAAGGTGCTAGAAACAGAGTCTAACCATCGTCGTCTTGGTCTCCCTCTACTTCTCTTACCCTCCATAACAGAGTCCATTATTCTCCTAGGTAACCTATCCTCCTCCATTCGCCTCACATGACCCCACCACCGAAGCCGGTTTATGCGTACAGCTTCATCCATCGAGTTCATTCCTAAATTAGCCTTTATCTCCTCATTCCGAGTACCCTCCTGCCATTGTTCCCACCTGTTTGTACCAACAATCATTCTTGCTACTTTCATGTCT
Source organism: Anabrus simplex (assembly GCF_040414725.1). Classification (NCBI taxonomy): domain Eukaryota; kingdom Metazoa; phylum Arthropoda; class Insecta; order Orthoptera; family Tettigoniidae; genus Anabrus; species Anabrus simplex. The sequence goes on from NC_090265.1 coordinate 1,564,041,390, forward strand.
GTTACTTCTAACTTATGAATAAGATATCCTGAGTCCACCCAGCTTTCGCTCCCGTAAAGCAAAGTTGGTCTGAAAACAGACCGATGTAAAGATAGTTTAGTCTGGGAGCTGACTTCCTTCTTACAGAATACTGCTGATCGCAACTGCTAACTCACTGCATTAGCTTTACTACACCTTGATTCAATCTCACTTACTATATTACCATCCTGGGAGAACACACAACCTAAATACTTGATGCATTTTATATGCATTATTAATTAACTCGTATCGTACTACATCGAAGATATAATAAAATGTGAAAAATAAATAAATACAACAAATAAAACTCATCCACAGGCCATACTCGAACTATAACATACGAAGCTCTGTATTTCAAAGTTATGTGGATTTCAACACAACTTTAACACGTGTGCGGCGCTCCTGGCAAGGTTGTATTAGTGGCCTCTGTCTCTTTCCCTCAACGGCCTCTCACGTTGTGCTGGATTGGTCGGCCCCATGCCCCCTGCTTCCCCTGACAGCATGTAGCCGCCCGCCATCAGAGCAGAAAAGACCTTTAGTCTCGACCCTGTGTGGGTCATCATCAGCCTAGCCAAGATGCATATGGATATGCCAAAGTCCTAAAGCAGAATTACACGGTGGAATGAAATATAAAAGAATGAACTGAATATGTGATGGAATGGTGTGCATATAAAATGGTGAACCAATGAACTGTTATAGATGTGATATTGTTATGCTTATCAGTGACAAATACATTTTTTTTTTGGATTTATGTCACATACAATTAATCTATAAGAATATTTATCATACAATTATTGCAAAATGAATAAAATAAGCTTTGTTGGCGAACACTCTAAAATTGCACATTTAAAAATGTAATATGCCGGTTTTAAAACACAATCCAAATCTTTCTATTGAGTTTGTAAAATTCGGAATGTGTCTTCAGGTGGAGATATAAAGTTCAACATTGGCGCAGAGGGAATCTTTCTTGCATAATGTCCAATAAATCCAAAACAGAAGTTAATTGTTGACAGGATTGTTCGACATTCTTGTAATATAATGAATCTTGCTGTGCTATGAGGATTACTCCCAATTCAAGTACCATTTATTATCGGTAAGTCTGCTAATCCGCGAGCATTTAAAGGTGTGTGTAACATTCTGTGCATGTATGAAGCGAACACAAAAGCATGGATGACATTGGCACTTTCTAAGCAGTGGCTTCCTAACATTTGATTTGAGAATAATAATAATAATAATAATAATAATAATAATAATAATAATAATAATAATAATAATAATAATAATAATAATAATAATAATAATAATAAATAATAATTTTTTTTTTTTTGCGAGGGAGTGTGGAAAATCTTTCATAAGACGCTTGTGAGGGTCCGCACTCAACAAGTGTGTGGAGATTCTTACCCATGAAAAACCACACTCCCTTTTCCCACGACGTTTATCTCCGCCCCGGAACCGCTCTCGCATTACTTCAGGGCGGATGTCGTGCTTAATGCATCTTGTGCTTCATCTTTCTTCTTCTGCTTTACTATCTGTCGTAATCGTCCAGGTCCTTCTTCTTCTGACGCAGAATATTTTCTACGTAGACTGCTACCTGGTCCCAAGATTCTCGACTTCGTAGCATTACTGACACGATCCCTTCTGGCGTCAATTCTCCGTGCATAACTTCTAAGAATCTTCTTTGTGGCAGCCAATGAACACACACAAAGAAAGTATGTGATACGTCATCGATATCGCCGCAGTATATGCACACCGGACTAGTTGCTAGCCCTAGCCTATGAAGAAATTTTCTGAAGTATCCATGACCTGTCAGGAACTGTGTGAGATAGTAGTTCACTTCACCATGATTTCGGGCAACCCATACGCCCAGAGAAGGTATCAGTCTTTTCGTCCATTTCCCTCTAGAATCATCTTCCCATCTTGTTTGCCATCGTTGCATTCTGCGACTATGAGCCAAAGCCTTTGCCCTTTTCCTTCCTAGCTCTTCTTGTGTGAGCCAAATTTCTTGTCTTTCGAAGGCCAACAAGTCAATGGGAGCTACTGCTGCTACTACTAGAATCGCGGGTTCTGATACTGTGCGATATGCGCAAGCAATTCGTAAAGCTGCTCTCCGTTGTACAGCCGCAATTCTTCTCCGATATTTCACAATTTTTAACGATTCAGCCCAAATTTCCGAACCGTATAGCAGTATCGATTGAACAATTGACATGAGAAGCCGCCTTTTACTAGATATCGGTCCCTTGATATTTCCCATGAGTCTGCTCAGTGCAGTCATGGTTTTCGCTGCCTTATCTGTTACCCGTTGGATGTGGTCCCAATATGTAAGCTTAGTATCAAGCGTTACACCAAGATATTTTGTGCTCCTAGTTGTTTCGATGGCTATCTGTCCGATCTGCATCGGTACAACAGTATTAATCCTTTTCCTCGTCAGGAGGACAATTTCCGTTTTGTGATCTGCGAGTTCTAACTTGTGATTTATCATCCATTCTTTGACACGTCGCATCACCTGATTCAATTTAAATTGAGCCAGCTCTAGGTTACGGGTTACTATCACAGCAGCCACATCACCAGCATAACCCACAAGTTTTACATCTTCTGGCATCTCCAGCCGTAATAAATCATCATACATGATGTTCCAAAGGTGTGGTCCGAGAATTGAGCCTTGCGCTGCACCAGCTGTGAGCCGTTTTCTTCTCTGACCGTCTTCCGTGTCGTATAACAATGTACGGTCTTTCAAATAGTCTCGCAGTATATACATGAGATATTCTGGTAGCTTGAAAGTTTCTTCTAGAGCTTCCAAAATATCACTCCATCTTGCCGAGTTGAAGGCATTTTTAACATCTAGAGTCACAAGAAGCGTCAGTTTCCTAGAATAATGATTACCCGTTTGAGCTCGTTCTGCTGTCTTCACCACTTCCTCCACAGCATCTAGCGTTGAGTGACCTCTGCGAAATCCATGTTGTTGGTCGGATAGGTCGCCAGCTAATCGGACTGCTGCTAGTATTCTCGGTTGTAGAAGCTTCTCTAAACCCTTCCCGGCAGTGTCCAGCATACATAGAGGTCTGTAACCCCCAGTTTTCCCTTTACTGATCAGAACCAATCTAGTTATCTTCCAACGAAAGCTAAAAATTCCCGCTTTCAAACAATGATTATACATTCTCAACAGCAGTTGAGGACATAATTCGGCTGCCACCTTTAGTACTTCTGCTGGAATACCATCTGGACCAGGGGCTTTCTTATTTCTAAGGGAATTAATTGCTGTTATCAATTCTTCAATTGTAAAAGGTGGTACATTGTCTAGTTCTTTCTCGGCCTCATCATCAATCCTCTCTGCATGATCAGGGAATAGTGTGTGTACTATTTCTTCCATGGTGCGTGGATCCATGATAGGGCTTGGTATCATCCCGAATTTCTTCATGACAATTTTATACCCTAATCCCCATGGATTTTCATCCACTTCCTTTGACATTTCCCACCACTTGTCGGCTTTACTCTTTTTAATTGTATTTCGCAGTCTTTTCTTCATAGTCTTATACTCTACTGAGAGAGCTGCGTCGTTATGTCGTGCTCTTTGTGTCCTTCGTCTGAGTCGCAGGCATTGTTTCCTCAACTCAGCAATTTCTTCATTCCACCAATATGCTGGACGCTTGCCTCTCCGTTGTTTGATTCTGGTCATAGATGCGTCGCATGCTTGCTGAAGGAGTCTCATGGTGTGTTCCACGCATTTATTAGCAATAATGCTTCTTTTGCCTCCGTGACATGTATCCGTCATACAATCCATTCCATTCTGTATTACTTCATGAAATTTTTCTCTGTCCATAGTGGCTATGTTCCATCTTTCTGACTTGGGCGTGGTAATCCTTAGATTCGGAGTCTCTTGAAGTACACGAAAAGTGATATACTGATGATCGCTTCCAGTATATTCTTCAATTACTCGCCATTCAGTTATCCTAGACGCAATGTCTTCAGAAGCAAAGGTTACATCTGGTATGGTTCCCTGACACCCTGGTCGCCGAAAGGTTGTCACATTACCAACGTTGATAACCATTAATCCCAATCTCGCGACCATCTCCATTGTACGCCGCCCTCTAGAATCTGTTTGAGGCATGTTCCATTCAACTGCTTGAGCATTAAAATCACCAGCAACAACTAGGTTAGTGTTCATCCCTTGCAGAGTATCTTCAAGCCCATCTAGTTTTGTCTGGAAGTCAGAAATAGCCTCGTTCGGGGTAAAATAACAGCTGACAAAAATTACCTTCTCAACTTGGACCCAGACGAAACCATCTCCGCATCCTTGATTTGTAACTGAGTATTTTCCAAGGTCTGGTACCCATATCGCAGCTGTCCGTAGATTGTCTGAAAACCAGCCTGGTTGTTCTCTGTCTTGATATTGTTCGCTGAGAATCAAGATGTCTGCTCCTATCTCATAGATTATCTGCGTCAATAGATCATTGGCAGTTAGACTCCTGTGTATATTGGCTTGAAGGATCTGTACCATTCACCACTGCTTTTTGGCCTTTTCTAGTGCTTCACGAAACACAATACACTTGCCTGAGCCAAGAGCATGATGTCGTTTTGGCTCTTCAACGCCCATATCTGTGCAAATTATGCATCGTGGATTCGTTTTGCATCCTACTGCCTTGTGACCAGCTTCTCCGCACTTAAAGCAGAGCTTACTTCTGTCCAATCCTTTACAGTTTCGTGCTTGATGCCCATATGACAGACATCTAAAGCACCGAGGAACTACGGCCCACCGTCTTACTCTGCAGTATAGCCAGCCTAGTTTAATTTTGCCTATGTCTAACAGCTTTCGTGCCTCGCTATCTTCTATCTCCACGATGGCGAGTTTTTGTCCCCTGCTGTTCGAATTTGTGATTGAGACCTTCAATTCTTGATTAAAATTTTCTAATTCACGTCTTACAGCCTCCTCTACGTCGGAAATAGTGGTGGCACTGTCCATATCCCGAATTTCCAATGTAGTTCTAGGCGTCAAAACCTTTACTTCGCCATCATGTCCAAGAGCGCCTTTAAGTGATTTATTAAAATTGTCTCTATTCTCCTTTTCCGTGGCCTTATTAAATTCAAGAAGAACTGCTCCAGACATAGTTTTCCTGATCGATCTAACACTGGCGCCACTGTCTTCTGGGTTCACCTTGCTGCGGAATAATAATAATAATAATAATAATAATAATAATAATAATAATAATAATAATAATAATAATAATAATAATAATAATAATAATAATGTTTTATTTATTCTCCCTTTGTTACACTTAACCAATCTTAACCTAGGACATTGTTAATAATAACTACTGATGACAATAATATGAAAACAATATTAACAATAATAACAGTAATAGTATTAACAAAAGTAATCACACGTAAAAAAAATCATCGTACGTAGAGTAGGCCTACATTAAAGACATATGAATAATGAATACTATAACTAGTACTTAAGAGAAAGTTTAGAAAATAATACATGAGATAGAAGAACAGAAAAGTCATTCTTTTTATAGACCATTGCCCCGCTCATCCAAATGTTGAGTTACGGAATACTGAATTGGTATTCCTACCACCAAATTGTACCAGTATGCTACAACCATTTGATCAGGGCACATTTGAACTCCTTAAACACCGCTTTTGTAGCATACTGGTCAACTCATTGATGCGTAGGCTTGAGGTAAAACGAGTACTGAAATGGAATGTAATAAAAGCTATCCGAGGTATCGCAGTGACGTGGGAAATCATATCTCCCTCTGCAATTTCTGCATGTTTCTGACACGCAGGCTTCTGATGAAGTGAAACAGAGAGCTAAATTATTGAGGAGGAACTTTCTCATCTCGAAGTGCCAGGTAGCTGGAATCGTGTTTCTCAGCTGGAAATCACCTGTCAATTTGACGATTATGTAAAAGCTGACGAAGGTGTGTCTGTGTGCGGGGATCCGAATGAGAGTGAAATTCTTGAACATGTTAAGCCTACTAATTCACATGATGACTCCGGCGAGAGTGAGGAAGACGGGGACATCACAGACGTACCAACACAGTCTACACTCACGAGTGCTTTAGATGTTTTAAAAACATGTTATGCAGTAAATGACACATCACTAGACGATTTGGTGGATATCCAGCGAGTGGAGAATTTTGTGATAAGGAACACCATAGCCGGCACAAGACTGAAGCAAACGACTTTGGACTCCTTCATGAAGCCTCTGTACGGTAACTACTGTATTCAGTTTTAGTCTTGTGAATGGAAACTTTAAATGCAAATGTAATATAGCCTAGAATAGTTTTAACTTTCAGTTTGCACAGTGAAACATTTTTAAAGCGCTGCACTTTTTGCCAGTTTTGGTAACTGGTCCCTTGTTTGAATTATCCTGGTGTGGTTTATTTTGTATTACAAAAAGTTGTGTGTTGAAACTCAATTCATGTCCTGTCGATAAAAGACTTTGACAGAATTGACCAATGAAAGTTAGAGCGTCGAAACTAGTACCAATCTTGTATAAACGACATGTGATCTAACTCACATCAATAAATTGTCATCGTATTGAAAAGGTGGATCCTTAACATTTTCAATTTACTAGAATTGAGCATTGCAATTTGAGTATTAACGGTGCGCACTACGTTGCCAGGCATGCTGAGACTGGTAGGAATGTAAACAACAAACGTGACTTCATGACCGGGGATGTTGCGTGTGTATTAACTGCTAAAGTATGAAGCACATCTCTGCCTTATGTCAGGGAGCTCCGTACAGTACCACAATAAAATTAATAAAACAGAAGTGTTCAAGAAGATAGAAATTTCTCAAGGAAGTGGACAGCTTTCATATTCATTACCGTACGATAACCTATAAGTAAACACCATCCGCATGTTTGATTTATGACAATCTTCGCATATTATTAGTAGTAGCGAATTCTCCCAATATTGGCAGACGTTAAGCAAATAACACGATCAATGAATTCCTAATATGTTTTCGTGCAATAAGATACAAATTTTCACTGCACTGCTATAATTTTTTATTCAAATCATGTGCGTAAATGCAATATAACATAACCTCTGCAAATGATGTTAAGGCAGTAAACACATTACAAAAATTATGTACAAGAATACCACAATTTTTTTTTCCATGTAAATTATGCCTTACTGCGCATTTGCCTTCCTTTTAAGAATATATCACTTCTACTAGTCCAAGAACCACAACTGCTGGTTGACTATCCTCTACTTTAAACCAAAATTCTATCAAACCTTGCCAAATCTTTTCAAATTTTATCAAATCTTCAATGTTGAACAGTCTTTGACAAGATTTAACATATTTCTTGTGAAGTATTTAACTGAAAGAAAAATATGATGGTGTTTAACATGTATGTTTAGTCATGTGTTTCTGAAGATTAGATTTAAATTGAACACGATCGATCATCCATATCAATTTCCCACTACGTCCACTACCCGCACTAGTGAGCTATCTCGGGCTGCCGATTCTAATCTCCGTTGACTGGTGAAAAGAAATATTCAAGTTTGAAATGAGAGAGAACATGCCTTCATAATTCTTCTTCTTCATTAGTAAGTTTGTAAATAACGTGGCAGATAGCTTTCGTTAGCTCAGTCAAAATAAAGGCTGAAATAAACAACTGATTTCAGTAATAAATATGTAATTGGCCTTACGTACCACTAACTACTTTTACCGGTTTTCAGAGATGCCGAGGGGCCAAAATTTAGTCCTGCAGGAGTTCTTTTACATACCAGTAAATCTACAGACACAAGGCTGACATATTTCAGAACCTTCAAATATCACCGGACTGAGCCAGGATCGAACCTACCAAGTTGGGGTCAGAAGGCCAGTGCCTCAACTGTTTGAGCCACTCAGCCTGGCAGTTGATTTTAGTACTATGTACAGTAAATAAATAAAAATGTGATACATCTCAAGATACGAACGTATGCATCATTGATTTCAGAGGTTGTTTTTTTTACCACTTCAGGTTAAATTTCAGAAAGGCTGTTCCCACATAAATTTACAGCAAAAATATTATTATTATTATTTTGCCAGGGCGCACAATATGTTTCCATGATACATGCATTGTTAAGTCTTGATGTTTTGCGTATCTTTTTCTGAAATTTAGGGAAAACTGGGTACAAGGGCAATCCGCTATAGTGAGTGAATTTTTCGTTGTTGAAAATTCTCGCTATAATGGTCTTGTACTGTTTATATAACCTGATAACCTGTATGATATCCAAGAAAAGCATTATTCTTAATATCATCTTAGTTCTGTTTGTAATCTTACCGTCAACATAAACATTGATCGTACAATATCATGACCCTATATTAATCAATTCTCAAAGGAATATATATTCAATCAGCTGTTGTAAACGTAGTCTACTTAAAATATAATTTTCGACGTCACAATAGTTTTCATAGTTTAGTGCCTAGTTTAGTAATGTAATTCAATAATATTGCATAAGATGGTATTGAAAAAGGTGGACCATACAACATTAATTTAATAATTATTATTGTGATCACAATTCAATACAGATCAAAACCATGAAGTTTATATCTTATGATTTTCATATGTACATAGAGTTATTATCTTTTTCAAATTATTCGTCACCACTTTTAAAACACTGTCAAGTAAATATCAATTAAAACAAAATTATGAAAAGAAATCTCTACATTACAATTCTAATTATATTATTCTACACTGGAATAAAAGGAAAATAAAGGATAATACTCATCTCTGATGTCTTCGTCTGCCAACATCTATCATTTACCGACTTCGACCCTCTGGTCCTAGGTTCAATCTATCAAAACACCTTTCCGCCTTTCAATACTTCACACTTTATTATATTACCTCCCATACATGTTTCGAGAGCTCAACTGCTCCTCTCCTCAGCGCTGCAAAACATCAAACAAAAATCCTGGGACTTAACACATGACAAGCTTCCCCTCTCTTCCCCTACATTATGTAACCGGCAGCATAGCGTCCAACTAGCAACTGTCCTTGTAAGATTAATGGAAGCAAGCCCAGGAGCAAGGACATATTTGTTTGGTTCAGACAAGTGTAATTTTGTTTTAATTTTGACAAATTTGGCACTGAAGTAAGTAATACAAATTTTCACTAGTTATGCGAGTTGTTGTCTTTTTCGTAAAAATGTCTCTAAATTTGTTTTGACGGTTGTTTATTTTAAAGGAACTTGACGGTTAAAAATGGCTTGCATTGTTGGATGAGATTAAGAGGAGAAATTCCGGTTTATATGTAAGGTCTTAGCACTTTAGCAGTAAGTCAACTGACAATTTTTTGGAAAATAAGATACTGAAATAAGATACTTGAATTATAGATTAAAAAAATTGAATATAATGTTTTTCTTATTTAGGTGTAAATAAGGATTTAAGGAAAGGAGAAGTTTTCAAGAACACAGCAGACAGCCTTTCAAATTTTAATATATAGTGACTAACTTTAAAAAAAAGGTTTTATTTATTTTGTTATTTGAATTCTTTTAAAAGTCTTTACTAAATGACATAGTAAGGATAAGTGAACATTTAAACACAAAAGGACCGGGCAAGTTGGCCGTGCGGTTAGAGGCTGTGAGCTTGCATCCGGGAGATAGTGGGTTCGAATCCCACTGTAGGCAGCCCTGAAGATGGTTTTCCGTGGTTTCCCATTTTCACACCAGGCAAATGCTGGGGCTGTACCTTAATTAAGGCCACGGCTGTTTCCTTCCAACTCCTAGGCCTTTCCTATCCCATCGTCGCCATAAGACCTATCTGTGTCGGTGCAACGTAAAGCCGTGTCAAGTACAAGGAATTTTGTTTGATGTTTTGCACCGCTGAGGAAGGGAGCAGTTGAGCTCTCGAAACATGTACAGGAGATAATATAATAAAATGTGAATACTGACAAGGTGGAAAACTGGTTTCATAGATTGAATGTAAGTCAATACGGACAAATTTGAACCATTATGGTTAAAAGAATCAATACTGGTCCTGGGTTGTCAAATATCATCTATCACAGTTCCCATTTCCTCTCTGTATTTACAACTTCACATTACTATCAACCAAAATTCCGGGAAAACACTTTACAGCATCAATTTCTCCGTCACTGAAACTCAAAATATTACTTACTAATATAAACAACTCTCATTACAACATTTACATCTTCGTAGCATTAATTTATCCATATTAAATAAATACTTTACTGTGTTTTATATATGTATTTCTTTTATATAGGCTATCTACTATTCTCCTGTAACCACTTTATAATTGCTACGATAAGTAATTTTATAATTATCTTATCATTAGTGTTTTCCAAGCAGACCCATGCAACAGTGGGAAACTGCAGATGATTAGTGTTTTCTTCATACTTTCTTTTGGAACTTGCGAATCTCGGACAATACCCAATAAAAGGTAAAAGATGGTGTTTTTTTTAACAAAAATAGGTTTCACCCAAAGTCTTCAATAGCCTTTTATCGATCTATACTTCCATTATATATGGTTGTTGACTTTTCTGTAGTTATTGCTTTCCATGATGCAATGATGTTATCCATCAATTTTGTTCTCGTAACATAAATGTATTACATCATAATACGATAAGTCTCAATGCTAAACTTCAATCTTAGCATGTCAGCAGATATTTCCTGCATCAAAAATTTTGATATGATTATTTTTTATTTATAAAATTCAGCTACTGGTATATAAACCCAACAGTTATAGTCAGTATACAATACTCATTCCTCATTATATTAAGTGTATGATACATTACCTATAACTTGGGTTGCCTCCCCTCCCGTGACTGTCATCTGCTCACATTTAAGGCAGAAGAGTCTTACAGTTTTGCTGATGTTCCGTGCAACAGTACGGCTCAAAGAAACATCCACCAGAGAGACACTCAGCTCACTAGAGAAGAAAATTTATCAGTATATACATTTATATCTCAGTAAATAAATTCCAAAATAAAATGTGAAATTTTCCCTACTTCTATCCCTACATTAATCGGTGGTACAGTAACTGATTTCAGGAAGAAGGATGTTTCTGAGAAGGCTCTAAATTAAATTATAATTTACATACATCATCATTATAGACCGTTATGCCTTTCAGCATTCAGTCTGCAAGCCTCTGTGAATTTACTAAACGTTGCCATAATCCTCTATTTGCAACCAGTGCTGTGGCCTCATTTAGTTTTATACCTCCTTTTTTTAAATCATTAGAAACTGAGTCTAATCATCGTCGTCTCGGTCTCCTGCTACTTCTCTTACCCCCCATAACAGAGTCCATTATTCTCCTAAGTAACCTATCCTCCTCCATTCGCCTCACATGACCCCACCACCGAAGCCAGTTTATGTGTACAGCTTCATCCATTGAGTCCATTCCTAACTTAGACCTTATCTCCTCATTCCAAGTAACCTCCTACCATTGTTCCCACCTGCTAGTACCAGCAATCATTCTCGCTACTTTCATGTCTGTTACTTCTAACTTTTGAATAAGATATCCTTAGTCCACCCAGCTTCGTCCACGAGCTGACTTCCTTCTTACAGAATACTGTTGATTGCAACTGCGAGTTCACTGCATTAGTTTTACTGCACCTTGATTCAATCTTACTTACTATATCACCATCCTCGGAGAACACACATCCTAAATACATGAAATTATCTACCAGTTCCAGCTTTGTATCACCAATCTGACATTCAATTCTCTTGGATTTCTTACCTAGTGACATCAATTTAGTCTTTGAAAGGCTAATTTTCATACCATATTCATTGCACCTCTTTTCAAAGATCCAAGATATTAGACTGCAGGCTTTTGGCACAATCTGCCATTAAGACCAAGTCGTCAGCATAGGCCAGGCTGCTTGCTACATTTCCACTTTACTGAATCCCTCCCTGCCACTCTATACCTTTCAGCAGATGATCCATGTAAGCTACCAACAACAAAGGTGAAAGATTACAGCTTTGTCTAACCCCTGTAAGTACCCCGAACCAAGAACTCATTCTACCATACATTCTCACTGAAGCCCAATTGTCAAAATAAATGCCTTTGATTGATTTTAATAATCTACCCTTACTCCCATAGTCCAATAGTATGGCAAACATATTTTCCCTTGGTTCCCTGTCATATGCTTCCTCTAGATCTACGAAATATAAGCATAACCGTCTATGCCTCTCGTAGCATTTTGCAATTACCTGGCGCATACTGAAAATCAGATCCTGACAGCCCCTCTGTGGTCTGAAACCACACTGGTTTTCATCCAACCTCCCCTCAACCACCGATTGCACCCTCCCTTCCAAGATGCCAGTGAATACTTTTGCCTGGTACACTAATCAATGAGATACCTCGATAGTTGTTGCAATCCTTCCTGTTCCCTTGCTTATAGATAGGTGCAATTACTGTTTTTGTCTAATCTGAATGTACCTTACCAACACTCCATGCTAATCATACTATCGTATGAAGCTATTTCATTCCTGCCTTCCCACTATACTTCATCATTTCAGGTCTAATTTCATCCATTCCTGCTGATTTATGACAATGGAGTTTATTTACCACCTTTCCCAATTCCTCAAGAGTAATTTTACCATCATTTTCCTCCTCCCCATGAGCTTGGTTGTTCGAGACACCACCAGGAATATTTCCTTTTACATTGAGAAGATTTTCAAAATATTTTCTCCACCTGTCCAGTGATTCCCTGGGATCTATTGTGAGTTCACCTGAATTACCCAAAACACTGTTCATTTCCTTTTTCCCTCCCCTCCTTCCTAAGATTCTTTATTACTGTCCAGAAAGGTTTTCCTGCTGCCTGACCTAACCTTTCCGGCTTATTACCAAAATCTTCCCATGACTTCTTTTTGTTTGGAGCCATTTCTGATAAGCCTTCTTTTTATGTTTACACGCAGCTGTCACTTCATCATTCCACCAAGATGTTTGCTTTTCCTATCTTTACACACAGTTGTTCCTAGGCATTCCCTTGCTGTTTCCACTACAGCATCCCTGTATGCCTCCCAATCTCTTTCTATTATAATAATTTATATAAAATAAACATTGTAAGCTTGTATTGTATAAGTGGGACTTTTCTGCAATTTAACAAGCCGATCACTGATGAAATACCTGAGATCGAGACATTTGAGGTGAATTTGGAGGCAGATTAGCACTTTTAACTTCTCCTGCGGATAATTTATCCTCTGTCTCATTATGATCTTGTCTTCACTAGTCTCGCTTGTCTCAAGCAAAAAATCCGTCATCTGAATCGGATAGTTCACTTCAAGATTCAACGTCTGAATTTTCTGACATACAAGATACCTTGTCAGTAGAAAGACAATCAAAACACGACAAGCTTATAAGAACACGTTCTGAATGATGAGATGAATACAATAATCCTGCTAACTGGAACATTCATCTGACAGCAAGAGCTCAACAATACTAATAATCCAAGCTGGGTACACACTTTTGTCTGACTTTGCAAACTCCTGCATTGTAATAAGGAATTATACAGGTGTCAAAATGACCCCTTCCGCTGTCCTGGATATGCCATATCAAAAATCTATGATAATGTAAAGATTTTGTTGGGTGTGATAGATCACCGTAAACAGGACAAAACATGATGAAAATTCAAGATATTTGAAGAGAAACAGTATATGGTAAGAGTGCGCAAATTGTTCACGAAAAATTGCAGGTGGGTGTTATTTTGACCCCTTCTGCTGTTCTAGTGTTAAGAACCATGCCAATGGCCCTTAGAAAACTCTCCTTGGGTCTCAAATATCTTTGGATTCCGTAATATACTGGATTTTAGTAATAATGCCAAATGAGCATTCATGTTTACTGTACAGGATGGGCCAGAAGCTATGATCAGAAAGTATTTCAAGTAACTTAACATATAGTTTCACGGTTGCATGGATCTGGATATGTGTTGTAGGTACATCTGTCTTCTGGCAGAGGTCACTCAAATTAGAGCAATGCAGGTGATAATTGCTACACATCACTCCATGAAAATACAGCATGTGATCATGTTCTGTTTTGCTTGTGGTTCTGGCGACTGCCACTAAGGTGATACTGTTGTAAACATTTATATTATAATGATGGATTCACAACTGAATAACGTCTTCTTCTTAGCGTATGAGTGCATGAAAAGGAATGAATGGATGAGACATATGATGAAATTAGGGGAAACCTTCTTTAATCACTTCAATAAAGAAACTCGAATGGTCTAATCTTCAGAAACTGGAAAGAAAGACCTCTGCAACTGGGCCTGTGTTAAAGGCACCCCACAGTGGAAGATCTAAGAAATAAGACTATAATGAAGTCACTAAACGCTCAAATGCATCATTACATTGTTCACCAGTAAAATCGACAAGGAAGCTGTCAGTGGAGATGGACATTTTCAGACCCTCAATGCGTTGTTGGATGAAGAATGAAGATTACCGTTCATTTCGACCTGGCAGCATCAATAAATTAAGTGATCATGATATGAATACATGGCGTGATTCATGCGAACAGTTACAGCTTTTCCAACATTAGCGGCTCGCCGTGAGGTTATGTTGACAGATGGATGTGCTGTGTATCTTAGCTTCTGGTCTCAAAATGTTTATATCTGGATGAAAGACAACCTTCATTATAATGAAGAAATTAAGCAACACCCTCCTGGGCTGGTGTTACCAGTAACCTTATCGTCATGCTGTATTTTTTCGTTGGGTCTGTGACAGGGGAATCATACCACCAGATGTTATCTCACTTGCTGCAACCAGAACTCAACAAAGTTGGCTAGCTGAATGATGTAATTATGCAACAAGATGGTGTCCCTTGGCATACTGGACTCCTGTTCAAGACTGATTGAACAACCAGTTTCCGTTGTGGATTGGACGTGGAGGGCCTCTTAAATGGCTACCCAGAAGCCCGGACTTAACAACGTGCAATAATTGGCTGTAGTCTTTCTTAAAGGAAAGGAAGAGCTGACAGAAGAGATTACCTGTACCCTGAGAATGATTACTCCCAACATGCTGCACCGGGCAAGCAGATGCACATGGTAGCAAATCCAACTCTGCGCTAAGAATGATGGTCAGCATACCGAGAGAGTTTGAAATATGCAAGAACATTCATTTCTGTTTTATTCCATTTTTGCACGTATTTTTTAATGTTAAATACAACTGTTTGCCTTTCATGTTGCTTCTTGTTTCAATACAATAACATTAAACATTTCCGATTGTCACATCTGGCCCACCCTGAACTGGTACTCCTTGTCCTTTCTATAAGCAAGAAGTAGTAATAATAAATGTCAAAATACATTGATGAAATTCCTACCTTGTAATGGTTCTGATGAGTGAGTCAACTTCCTCATGAGATGGAACAACTTCTCCAGAGAACATAAGGTTGACAGGATCCAGCAGTCGAGACACAGATCGGGACAGGTATGCGTTTTCAAAGGCAACCACAACATCACGACTAGATACAAAAATATTCACGTTACATATTGCCAGTTTCAATATTAGTATTTATTTGTAAGAAATCATTCTCAAGAAGTAATATTTTTAATGGTGTATCACAATAACAGATGTTTTAGCACTATATCATTTCCTTACGAGTCACTTTTAAAACAGTAGAAATCCACTATAACGAGTACGGTATATAACGAGAACTCCGTTATAGCGACGACTTTTTTCTGTCCCTTCAAAATCAAATCAAATCAAATCAAAATCTCTTTATTTGCAAATGAGGTGTCTACCTCGGTGGCAAATGGTACACTAAAATACATTATTGTCAAGCACTAAATATTAAATTAACAAGAGAAGAAAATTTTTCCTATAATACAATATTATACAATTTACGCTAACAATGTTTTCTATTAAACACACAGCTCATCCTTAATAAATTTATATTGTTTACAAAATTCTAATTATAATATCTCCTGTACTACTTACAAATATAGTCAACTGATATACAGTATGTGGAATTGCTTCAAATGATACTATAAAACTGGTATAACATTAATATTTACATTGCATTTATTTATTTACTTTTTTTTTTTTACCCGTTCTGGATCCTAAGTAGCATAACGACCTGCTGCGTCTTAACCAGAGCCCCTTTTGCCACCACTTTTCAGAGTTCCTGAAGGGCCTTCACAGCTACCGTAGCGGTCCCAGGGCCCTCGAAGTCCCCACTGTACTTCACCCCTACAGGCAGTCCCCTACTTTGGCTGTCCAAACTCCTTAGACCAGGGGATGGAATTAATTTATTCACACACATTTTTTTTTTATTTACAATAACCTGCACCGGTCGAATGCCCTCTAACACTTCATTTATTTTCTCTGTTGCTGTTTATTCTCTTCTTGAATATCTGTACAGATTTTGGAAAAGGATCAAACACTACCCCTGGTAAACTGTTCCACTCCTTCACACCCTTCCCAATGAATGAAAATTTACCCCAATCGCTTCTGCTAAAATTCCTTCTAATTTTATATTTGTGGTCAGTCCTGCCGATATAATTATTTTCCAACTGAAGCCTCTCACGGATATCTCCCCATGCTTCTTCTCCTGTATAGGCTCTATATAATCCTGTAAGTCTAGTTTTCTCCCTTCTCTTACTTAAAGTTTCCCACCCAAGTTCCTTTAACATTTCTGATACACTACTCTTTCTCCTGAAATCCCCTGTTACAAATCTTGCTGCTTTCCTCTGCACACTATCTATTTCTTTTATTAGGTATTCTTGGTGAGGATCCCAAACACTGTTTGCATATTCCAATAATGGACGAACCATACTCAAGTAACTTTTTTCTTTTAATTCTTTGTTGCATCCTTTAAGTAGCCTCATTATGACATGTAATGATCTGTATGCTTTCCCAACAATGTCATCAATATGACCCTTCCAGTGCAAATTACTTTCAAATCTCACACCTAAGTATTTGCACTTGCCATCTTTTGGGATAACTACCTCATCCAAAGTATATTCAAATTCAGTTTTAAAGCTCCTGTTTGTAAAAGTTGTAACAGTTGATTTGCCTCCATTAACCTTCATATTATTTTCTTCAAGCCATTGTTGGATACTTTCAAGGTCCCTTTGTAATTCTGAACAATCCTCAATGTTGTTTATTTCTCTATAAACAATTCCTATATTAAACTGTGTATCGTCCTTTGGTTACAGCGAGAACCCTATCACTGACGCATCCGTTATCACGAGCGATTAAGCACGCGCGATTTTTTTCTGTTACCGATATTTATGCACCCCAGCGATATTGCATGCAATCGATTACCTTCGGCATCGTTTCATCGCTACATGCACCAGCGATTTCTCTCGTCGACAAGGCGATGTCGGAGTTGATTAGTAATACCCGTCGAAAGCTGCTCTGTAAAGAAAATTCGAAATGAGAGAGAACATATTTTCGTAATAAAGGCATAAATAACGTGTCCGATAATGTTTGTTAACTCGTTAAAAATAAAGGCTGACTAAACGACTACTTAATTTTGAGGCTAAATACTGCAATTAAGTAAGAATGGGATACACCTCGAGATATGGCTGAGTGCTTAATTGATTTCAGGGGTTAGTTTATATTTTGTCGTGTCTGGTTAAATTCCGGAAAGGCTATTATGGAAATTTATAGCGAGAAAGTTATTTCTCTCTACTGGCGCTTGAAGTGTGTTTTCATCATACGTATAGTACGGTTAAGTTAGAATACGTGACGTTGTTTGAATAAGAAAACTGAAGCGTTTGCAACAAAATGCGATCGATCATCTTCGGTACGGTATAGTTTTTTCACTTTGTGCATTTGCGAGGTCTCTCGTTGAGATTCAAAGGCGATGTTGAAGTTGATTAGTAATACCCATCGACTGCTGTACTCTAAAAAAAATTCGAAATTAAAGAGTATAACACGTTTTCGTAATAAATGCGTAAATAACGTAGCCGATGGCAGTTGTTAACTCGTTAAAAATAAAGACTGAAGTAAACGATATCTTAATTTTAATGTTATATATGGAAATGAATTAAGTAAGAATGTGATACACCTCAAGATATGGCAGAGTACATCACCGATTTCAGAGGATATTTCATATCTTCTCGCGTCTAGTTATGGCTATTTACATGTAAATTTTTCACGAGGAGGTTATTTCTCTACATGCGTTTCAAATATGTTTTCATGATACATATACGGTTAGGTGTTTGCCACCAAAATCTCTGGAGTGATACCGTATTTCTCTGAATCCAAGACTTTTTTTTCTCAGAATCTCATGCAAAAACTCAAGGGCTGTTGCATTCGCGGCCTAACAGTAAGTTAATGGATACCACTGGCAACTACCGCAGTAACCATGCTGCTTCTTTTCACACGTGCACAGAACTCGTTGACAATAAATGACCGCCTCTTTACTATACATCGCTAGCCGCGAAAACCGGTTGTACACTGCCTGTGTGTTTCTCAAATCTGCAGAATGGCATCAAAACATGCGACCCTTCGAATTCTTAGAAAAGCCATGGCTACTCAGTGGCAGAGTTATAACGCATCTATTGTACTAGACGCATAATAAAATGAAGGTTTATAGACAGCAGGAATATTTTCGTGATGGATAGTCGTATTATAAAGATACGTGAAAAAGGTATTGCCGGCAAATTTTCAACGGGTTATAGTCGATATTATGATGCCAATTTTAAGTTAATGGTTATTAAACACTGGGAAATGTAGAATAATTGTGCAGCCGCAAGAAAATACGGCATTAGCCAATATTTGGCAGTAGCATGAAGACAAAGAGCTAAAAAAATGCGTACTGTACAAAAAATGCATTCAGTGGTCCGCAACAAGGATGCTTTAAAGAAGTCGAAGATGAAATTGTGAGGTATGTGCACGAAAAACACAAGGGCGGAATGGCCATACCGTGGCGCAATAAACTCGTTCGTTGACTTTCAACGTCCGCGATTAGGCCTATATATCGCTAGCCGCTGAATTTGGCCGAACCCGGCAAGCAAGACGTGAGTGTTGCGGTAGCCGGTTATATCTGACGCTGCGTAACAGTTTTATAGTCAGCAAGAATAATTTCCCGATGGATCATTGTATTGTAGAGACGCATGGAATAGGTATTGCCGGAAAATTTTCAATGGGTTCTCTTCGGTATTATGATGCCAATGTTAAGTTAATGGTCCTTAAACCCGCGGAAATGAAGGATAATTGTGCAGCCGAAAAAAAAAGCGTGACGAAAGTCAATGTTTGGCGTCTAAAAATAGTCTAAAAATGCATAGGCCTACTGTACAACAAGGCATTCATATGATTTTACAAAGTTCTTTTTTGAGCGTGATTTAAATTTTTTGAAGAAAAAAGTGGGGTTCATCTTGAATTCGGAGAAACGGTACTATATTTTTTTCAGAATGAAATTAAACATACACTTTCACGTAGTATCGGATTACGAAAAATAACAAACAAGTAAGCCGTAGTGTGGATATCATCTGCGGAAACGCAAGTTTTGAACAAACCGATTGCCATTTCATACCGATTTTAATGTGCATGGGAGGGTTCCGACTTTTATACAAAAATCGGATATAACGACAATCCGTTATAGCGAGTAAATTTTTTGCTGTTATGAATTCTCGCTATAACGAACTTCTACTGTAGGCCTATATCAATACAGAATGATTTTCCTTTTACTAAAGTAGTCCTTACTTTAATTCAAACACAGCAGTCTTGCCTGCCTGGGGCTCAGCATCCTGCAGTATGATCTCTCCCTGATCAGAACTGCGGCCGACAGCTTGCAGTCTTTTACATAGGTCCAGGTATAACCGCAAGAACTTGGGATACTCTCCTTCCAAGGTCTGCTTCAGGAAAGATGCACCTATTGAAGATGTATGGCATTAACATATCATCATTTAATTAGCAGCTAATCAGAATACAGTAACAGGATTTATCACACTGCAGCAGTGCTTAAAGGGCGAATTTGTTTAGCTCATAACACAAGTGTTAGAAGACTTACAGCCAAAGAGAACAATTTTATTCTTTTCAAGAAAGTAGTTCTTTATGGGGTGGAGTATATACCTTCAACTCCAAGACACTTCATACCATGGAAACAAAGATACTAAGATGGTCACTGGGAGTCACGTGGCTTGATCATATCAGGAATGATGCCACCTGGGCCTCTTTCCAAGTTGCCCCAATACAGGACAAGATGCAAGAGACAAAGCTTTGCTGGCATGGGCACGTGGCCAGAGCTGATTCAACATCCATTGCACAGCAAGCTCTTGCACTTAACCCTGATGAAAACAATTAAATTGAGAGAATGTCCACCTTTCAATACGTATTATGTTGTCTTAATGAGAAATACACTTGTTTTAAAAGTTCTAAAAACACAGTGTGTAACACTATTTTGTCTTCTTTCTCATGCAGTTCTTTGAATGCTGTGTCCTTATGATAATGTTTTTCTGTATTATGGAATATTATGCTTTTTACATTATTGATTCACAGTTAAAATTAAGTTAAAATCTTCATTAAGCTGTCAAAATATATTTGATTTTACGACAAAGGGTTTGTGAAACCAGCTAGGGAAATTCCACTCAATTTTCCATCAATACGGATGTAATTTCTTGAATTTGCCAGTGTGGCTTGATGTTGATGTATTTTAGGAGAGAGAATTAACTTTGTGTGAGAAAATGTGTTGTTACTTAATGGGTATTTTGAAAGAATGTTAAATACTCACTTCCTTGATGGTCCTTTTAGCACGTGCCTCGTTCTTGTCTTGTGTAGCCGGGGACAAACTGAATGTGTCGAGCAGCTGATTAGGTAGAGGCACAAAAGGAGGTGCAGAGGGAGTGGGAGGGGCATTGCTATGGTGTGGGGAACTTGTAGGTAGGAGGATGGTATCATCTTTAGTGCATTTTTTATGTTTCTGGGAAGCTATTTTTAACATTTCTTTTATAATTAATTATAAATAATTTATTAATAAAATGTTATAATTTATCTTATAACATTGCATTGTACTGAATAGGTGGACCCCGCTATTTTGTTCCCATTATATTGTCGGTTATATATGTTGGGGAAAAAAGAATTCTCAAGTGACAGACCTTTTCGTACTTAATCTCCAGAGGTTTTTCCACTATTTTATTAAATATATTTTGATTTGGGCTTTTGCATAACTTGGGGTGATTTGCTGTAGGTAATTTCTATGTTGGATGAGGAGGTTGCTTTTGTGAAGATGTCTGCCTTTTTATTTCCAGGAGAACCAGTGCGTCCTCGAATCCAGGAAAGACAGACGTGGGGCACTGCTTGCTGTAGATCTTATAGTAGCAGCTACTGGGTTGACATTGTGCTTTTCACTGATTGTGTTCAATGCAGCCTGTGAGTCACTTAGTATACGAGCACTACTGCAGTTGTGTTCATACCATTCCATAGCCCTCGGCTGCAGGTAGATCCCTAGGGTCATCCTTTGTTGATGCATTTAGTTGAAACTGCTGTTCCAACTTGAAGTTTCACTTTTCTGTTGCTGAAGTATGCTTAAGTGATTTTGTACAGATTATGTGGGCATTGGTTTTCCATTAGTTGATACAAAATTTTTGGCCACAGGGCATTATCAAACAAACCAGTTATGTCCAAAGAGATTAATAAGCCTATTTTTTGCCTTGAGAAAATGTTCTGAATCCATTCAGTTGCATAGAGAGCAGCATCTCCAGTAGAATTTTGTGGGGTTAAGCCATACTGAAATGGGGATAACAGGCAGTGACGAGGCATGTGGTACATAATTCTGTTGATCATTAGCTTCTCCAGAATCTTCCCAAAAACTGGCTGGAGGCAGATAGGTCTGAAAGACTTAGCTGTAAACTTTGTTAAGGCACTTTCTTTAGGAATTACCATCACTACTGCAATTTTCCACAAGATACAAAAATGGTTCAAAGATAGGCGCTTATTGAAGAGAATGACAAATAAGGATGGAAAACAGAAGTGAATATTTTTTATTATGTTGGTCGATATGTCATCCCAGCCTGATGCTTCCTTATCATTTTGTTGTAGAATGAATCGCTCAACTTCTTCATGTGAGAACAATATGTCATCAGCTGTATCAGGGGAGATCATGGATGAAATTCTCACCGCTCTTTGTGCTTCTATATCCACTGTTTCATGTGAGGAAAATGTTTTTAGTAGAGCATTTACAGTATTGGAAAAGGTTTTAGTATATCTAAGTTCAGTCTCTAATGAGGTTAGGTTATTGAAAAATTTTTGGTTTTCTGGTAAGTTTCTGAACAAATTCCCAAGGTTTTAGCTTTGGTATGGATTGAACAGAATTCTTTCCAGCATTTTGATTTACTTTTAAGGATTAAGCTTTTGTATACATCTTTGACTGCTAGGTAAATGTCATGATATCTCCGATGTAGGACTGAGCAGCGACTTTGTTTATGCTGCCTACGATAGACCAGTACACGAACGGTGATTGATAAACGAGTAATTTTTGCAGGCGATCTCAATGCACGAATTGATAAACCGAGCTATAAAACAGATCTAATCCTGGATACACTAGAAGAAAAAGGATATAGCCTCATTAACAAACCTGATATGTTAACATACATAGCACCGAATGGCACTAGTGCAATAGACCATGTATTATTCGGAGGAGAAGGCATAAAAGGATTAAACAGGAAGCACTTTGGACATCAGCAATAACACCAATAAGAAAACGTATACCAGTTATAACAACTTTTGATTTTAGTCAGCCATTATCTTCAATCAACCTTGTGGCAACCAGAATATCTAGGAAATTAAATTTGGGAAAATTGAACAAAAATTTGGAAAAAATAAAAGATGCAACATGTGTAATACAGCAACATCAAATAACAGAAGCAGTAGAACTATGCACGACGACTTTGCAATCATGTCAAACACTAATAAAGGATAAGAAATCACAACCATGGTTTGACAAAGAAAGCTATGATGAACGGAAGAAGACCCTATCAGCACTACATCAAGCCAAAATCACAATGCAAAAACATGAATTATCATTATACGCTCAACAAAGAAAGTTGTACAAAATTTTAATTAAACAGAAAAAAGCAGACCGCATAGATCTAGATGTCAGAAGACAAGCAGAACTTGCTCAAAAAGATCCTTTCATAGCACTCACAAAATAAAGACCACCTACAATAAAAAGAATTTCCATGGACATATGAGAAAATCATTTTGGCACCATTCTAAACATCAGACATAAGGACACAGCATATGAATATTATACTACGGAAATAACAGAAAATATCACCCTGATAACGAGACAGGAAATATATCATGCAATAACAAAAGCAAAAAATAATAAGGCTTCAGGACCAGACGGCATATATACAGAACATCTCAAAGAATCTTACAATCTGATGGAAGACTATTGGATAGAATTATTCAATACATGTTTGAGTACAGGAAAAATGCCTGAACAATGGAGAACATCAACAATAAAAGTTCTTTTCAAAGGGAAAAGGGAAACTTGTAATCCAGACTCATACATAGGGACAGCCCTTGAATACACTTCCTTCAAAATATTCATGGAAAATTTTAAACGGCAGGCTTACTGATGAAGTAGATGTCCTAATACCAGAAAACCAATTTGGTTTCAGAAAGGGAAGAAGCATTCTCCATGCTGTGAACTGCTTAATAGAACATGTTCAAAATTCAGTAAGGCACCCAGTGAGAAAATATTTTGTAGTCTTCATAGATTAGGCTACAGAAAATCCTTCAATTTCATAAATAGGGAAACACTCATCTGAAAACTCAGTCTGTTGATTGCCAAAGCACACCAAACAACAAAAATACTTCAGACATCTTAAAATACATTTTCATCCAAATACCTGATGATATCACCTTATCCAAGAGTTTAATTCAAACTAATGGTGTTCTACAAGGAGATCCGATTATCCCATTCCATTACAGTCCATTATCAATAATAATAAATTATATTTGCTTTACGTCCCACTAACTACGTTTATGGTTTTCGGAGACGCCGAGGTGCCGGAATTTAGTCCCACAGGAGTTCTTTTATGTGCCAGTAAATCTACCGACACGAGGCTGTTGTATTTGAGCACCTTCAAATACCACCGGACTGAGCCAGGATCGAACCTGCCAAGTTGGGGTTAGAAGGCCAGCACCTTAACCGTCTGAGCCACTCAGCCTGGCTGTTCAATATCAGTTCAGCAATACATCTACTCTATGAAGATGATATGGTAACAGGTTCAGAAGACAGAGAAGAGCTCCAGATTGTACTAAACAGACTCACTTCATGGGGCCTAGAAAATGACTTACAAATAAATCATGACAAAACTAAACAAATGACTTTCAGAAGAGGTGGTAAGCTCTCTCCAAAAGGGACAATGACCCTTCAAAATAAACCCAAAATTCAAATATCTCAGAGTTACTCTTCAAACAACATTGGCATCTTTTAACAATCATATCAAAGAAAGAACAATAAAAGCAATTTACAACATTCCACAACCACAAAAACTTTCAACAAAAACAGCAATGATACTATTTAAAACAGCTATAGCACCAATAGCAACTTATGGGATCCATATTATCTGGGATAAACTTGAAATTAACGACTTGATAATGCTAGAGAAAGTTAAAGCTCATTAAATGAAACCAAACCTGGGTATTGGGAAGACAGCACGATCAAGACTGACCTATGTCTTACTAAAAGACACGCGGTATGCAACACATGGTTTTCATCACAAGTTCTGCCAAAATATGAGATTTCATCACCCAAATGAAAACTCTGTGTGTGTGTGTGTGTGTGTGTGTGTGTGTGTGCGTGCGTGCGTGCGTGCGTGTGTGTGTGTGTGTGTGTGAATTGAGCAATGTACACTGTGAAAGATATCATGTAAATATCTACAGTAAAAGACAAATATCTACAACAAAACTAGGACTAGAGTAATGTACTATAGTGTTTGTATTTTGCACATTGCGCGCATTTTCGTTAATAATAATAAATGTAATTATAAGTGTTAGAACTAGAGGAAAAGAATAGTTTAGATATGAAATTATGTTTTTTTATATACTTTACTCTTTGTTGTAAAGATTAGATTAGATATGAAATACTGTTCCTTTATCATTATATTATATTATAACAGTTCAGATATTACATTATTAGACTGATTCGAAACACTGAAAAATAAACACATGTAAGCAATTGCCGCCGCCGTCACCACCACCACAAGTTCTTGTTCTTCTTATTTTCTGGCATTTTCCTTCCAATATTCACAACAAATTTATGACATGAAAGATTTAAATACCAAGTTCAAAAATATTTTTTAAACATCTAATTTCACACCTGTCTGAAGTGCAGAACCCAAAGTTTATTTAAATGCAACTAAAATATATATGCATAGGAAACATGTGGATGGAGTACATGCCTTACATAAAATAAACACATGAAAGTACAAAATTCTTGGTTGTAGCCTTTGTCAGTGGAGGATAGAGTAAGAATGGTAGAAGCCAGAGGCTATTTTTGTCAGTGTAAGAAGAAAATCAACAAAGAGAATGTTTCTAAACATTTATCACAAGTATACAGGTTTAGCTATTCAACTTTTCCCTTTTCCTGGGTTTATCACATTTCTTCTTATCCTACACTCTCCACATCAAGCATGAAGATCTGTCAAGATGACCCCTCAATGCATGTATGAAGCTCACCCTCCTGACAAAGCTGTGCAGCAGAAACAAGCTCGTTGGGGGCTGAGAAGAAACTGATTTAGAAGAATTGAGATTGATGAGGAGAGAGCCTGTCTATTTGTAGATGTAGTGTATGAAGGTGTGGAGATTGTCCTTCCCTTTTGGGTTTCCATGTCTGTCTTTCTCTCCTTTTCCATTGCTTGCTTTCACAATGCTGACCTGCCAGTGTGTGTCTATGCATGTTCCTATATTTCTACATATACTTGACTTGATAAAAGCAAATACTCACTCTGAGAAGCTTGAATAAGTTGCCGAGATAGTTGAGTGGACACCTCTAGCCAAAAATTAGATGTTAACTCCTGTTGATCTTTTGGCAGAAGGTCGATATAAGCCGCATTCTGAATATGGGACACCAAACTAAGATCACGCACCTTTTTTAGTAGTACACGTTGCAACAATTCAATCTGGGAATAGAAATTGTCAAGTGTAGGTAAGCATTATCTTGCTGGAGGAGGTAAAAACTATACAGCAACTTACAAAATTAAGAAGACAAGAGCCACACATAAGAGAAGACATGGCAAAGTCTTACTACATGCACAATAATCACCACCACTATAGCAAACTCTAACTATAAACACTGTCGTAACTTCTTGATGGTTCCGGTGTATCTGCAGTCCGTCAACTACATCTACAGACAGGAAGGAATACATATTATTGTTAGTTCAATTGCACAGGTGAGTGGTTGTTTGTACTGGACTTTCATAAAGAACTCACTAATTATGAATATTGCATGGCTGTCATACTTAGTACTAAATAATGTACAGAAGCTGATCAGCAGTAAAATCACGACGAGGTTTTTGTACTGCACTAGCTTGTGACTCACAGGTACTAAGCATTAAATGGCAAATAAAAACAGGCATGTTTCTAGTCCCGGTCTAGAGAGCCAAGAATAACGGCCAAGAGGATTCTCGTGCTGACTACATGACACCTTGCAATCTGCTGGCTTTCGGGCTGAGCAGTGGTCGCTTGGTAGGCCAAGTCCCTTCAAGAGCTGTAGTGCCATGGGGTTTGGTTTGGTTTTATGTTTCAAGTACAAGACAAGTTGAATGGATCTGCGCTGTCATAACAACTTCACGAATTTAAAATAGACACACAGTGACTGCTATCAGTAATAATTAATTTCATATAAAAATTACAATGTGATCATAAGATGTGGAAGAGTTTTATTTGTAAAAATGGACAAACACTTGGAGGACTGAGTCCTTTCATACAAAAATTTTTAATTATAATTATCCCAGCATTTTATTAAGTGTTGCATATTATTCTCTGAGTGGACTAAGCAATTTGTTTGGACCTTTGAAACTGAGACATCATTGGAGTTTGAATTATGTTAGTTTTGCTGAAGAAGAGAATGACTGGTTCTTGAAACAATGCATGATAGAACAAGTATTATGAAATAAACATAGTGTTTGTTTTATAATAGTACGTTTAGGATTGACAAGGCAAATTCCAATTAAATTCCTGGTTCACAGGATTGAGATTAACTGAAAGTAGTCAATGCAGACCAATTGTTATGCACTCTCTACAACTTCAAAGACTCTCCATATATTCTTACCGTCCGCCTACTTCGCCGCTCGACTGGCGCTACTCCTACGTCGTCTTCATGCTCGCCCGGCCCAACATCAACTGTGCTACTCTCCGCTCCCATCAGCCTGCCCTACGTCACTATGACGTACATTCTGTTCTCATAACTTCTGGACTCGCCTCGCCACACTCTGTTCTCGTAAATTTTGGACTTGCCTTGCCACGAGTATATAAGCCTGCTCCTGTCTCTGATCGCCGGTTAGACATTCATCAGTATATTTTAGGGTGGAGAGAGAGAGAGAGAGAGAGAGAGAGAGAGAGAGAGCTACGCTACGCAAGCGGCTGGTCTGTTGCGTTGTTTTAAAATTTATTTTCCATGCTACTTTGACAACTCTACAGACTGCTGGGTGAGCAAAAATCATATTACCTATTTACACTCGTGTTTCCATTCAAAATTTAAAAGACTTGACGGTTTACGAGTGCATGTCCTCCAGGCTATGAATTTAAGCTGGAAAACTGCAGACTCTTTTTTTAAGTTGTGATCAAAATTTTGGTGATGATATTTCATCATGGACAAACGTCAGAAGTGCTCACACATTAAGAGCTAATTTGCTTTGGTGGTGAAATGTATGCCTGCAATATTGACTTTACTACGATTAAAGCAGCCTGAAAGATTCCTCCGTCCCCTCCCTTCCCCTTTTGGTCTATCACTGTCCCGTATCTATTCCTTTTCTTACTCTTTGAATACTTATTCAGCTATTCCTAGATTACTTCTAGTACTTTTATTTTGCCCCGGGTGGGTTTGGGATAATGTTCTATTGGTGGTCTTTGTTCACTTGTATAATTATTCTGTACTTCCTAACCCTTTTTTTATTAACTTGCCAAAGATTGTCATTGGTGTGTATCATGGAGTTTGTGAAGCTCTTTAGGATCATTTATGCTAATCTAGTCGCCCCCTTTGATCTCATTTGATTCAGTCTAGTTTTTAACAATTTCAAACTGTGGATATTTTATGATCCTATTTTGTAACTTAGCATGTTATTGTTTTTTTGGAAAGTTCAAAAAATATAATCTTGTTAAGATTGATTTTTTCTTTGGAAAGCTTAGCCCCATGTTTCCTTTCTCTTCTTCGTTTTTTTTTTTTCTTCTTTGTATTCTGTACCTACCACAGACAACACCTCAATGACTGCTCGTTAATATTGTGTGTTTCAGAAACCAGTAACTGCATTGTGAAACTCCATGTCTTTCCGTGGTCTTGCATATTTCCACCAGTTTTTCAGTAACTTTTGTTCTGACAGTGAGACTGTCTGAAGCGATGTTTTAATATTGATTTTGGTGGATAACAGTATACATATTCGTAAGCTACGAAAAAGTTAAAGATGAGACACATGATATTCTAGGTGTAAGGCTCATTTCTAAAGATAATAGGCAACTTGATATATTTGGAGTGTACAGATCGGGAAAGGGTAGCACTGATGCGGATTCGGAATGATTTGATAGGACAGTCAGCTATGTGGGAAACGACGTGGAAAGAAATGTGATTGTAGCGGGAGATCTGAATTTGCCAGATGTAAATTGGGAAGGAAATGCGAACGACAGGAAGCATGACCAACAAATGGCAAATAAATTAATATGGGAAGGACAGCTGATTCAGAAAGTGATGGAACCAACCAGAGGGAAAAATATCCTGGATGTCGTGCTGATAAAACCAGATGAGCTCTATAGGGAAACTGAAGTAATAGATGGTATTAGTGATCATGAAGCTGTTTTTGTGGTAGTTAAAAATAAATGTGATAGAAAGGAAGGTCTTAAAAGTAGGACTGTTAGGCAGTACCATATGGCTGATAAAGCAGGCATGAGGCAGTTTCTAAAAAGTAACTATGATCGGTGGAAAACGGTAAATAATAATGTAAACAGACTCTGGGATGGGTTTAAAGAAATTGTTGAGGAATGCGAAAACAGGTTTGTACCTTTAAGGGTGATAAGGAATGGTAAAGACCCACCTTATTATAATAGAGAAATAAAGAGACTAAGAAGGAGGTGCAGACTGGAAAGAAATAGAGTTAGAAATGGCTGTGGAAGTAAGGAGAAATTGAAGGAACTTACTAGAAAATTGAATCTAGCAAAGAAGGCAGCTAAGGATAACATGATGGCAAGCATAATTGGCAGTCATACAAATTTTAGTGAAGAATGGAAGGGTATGTATAGGTATTTTAAGGCAGAAACAGGTTCCAAGAAGGACATTCCAGGAATAATTAATGAACAAGGGGAGTGTGTATGCGAGGATCTTCAAAAGGCAGAAGTATTCAGTCAGCAGTATGTAAAGATTGTTGGTTACAAGGATAATGTCCAGGTAGAGGAGGAGACTAAGGCCAAAGAAGTAATAAAATTTACATATGATAACAATGACATTTACAATAAGATACAAAAGTTGAAAATTAGAAAAGCGGCTGGAATTGATCAGATTTCTGGGGATATACTAAAGACAATGGGTTGGGATATAGTACCATATCTGAAGTACTTATTTGATTATTGTTTGGTCGGAGGAGCTATACCAGATGAATGGAGAGTTGCTATAGTAGCCCCTGTGTATAAAGGAAAAAGTGATAGACATAAAGCTGAAAATTACAGGCCAGTAAGTTTGACATGCATTGTATGTAAGCTTTGGGAAGGCATTCTTTCTGATTATATTAGACATGTTTGTGAAATTAATAACTGGTTCAATAGAAGGCAATTCAGTTTTAGGAAAGGTTATTCCACTGAAGCTCAACTTGTAGGATTCCAGCAAGATATAGCAGATATCTTGGATTCTGGAGGTCAAATGGACTGTATCACGATTGACCTGTCTAAAGCATTTGATAGGGTAGATCATGGGCAACTACTGGCAAAAGAGTGACTGAATGGGTTGCTATATTTCTAGAAAATAGATCTCAGAGAGTTAGAGTGGGTGGAGCTTTGTCTGACCCTGTAATAGTTGAGAGGGGAGTTCCTCAGGGCAATGTTATCGGAACTTTATGTTTTCTTATATATATAAATGATATGAGTAAAGGAGTGGAATCGGAGGTAAGGCTTTTTGCGGATGATGTTATTCTCTATAGAGTGATAAATAAATAAGTTACAAGATTGTGAGCAACTGCAATGTGACGTCGAAAATGTTGTGAGATGGACAGCAGGCAATGGTATGTTAATAAACGGGGTTAAAAGTCAGGTTGTGAGTTTCACAAATAGGAAAAGTCCTCTCAGTTTTAATTACTGCGTTGATGGGGTGAAAGTTCCTTTTGGGGATCATTGTAAGTATCTAGGTGTTAATATAAGGAAAGATCTTCATTGGGGTAATCACATAAATGGGATTGTAAATAAAGGGTACCGATCTCTGCACATGGTTATGAGGGTGTTTAGGGGTTGTAGTAAGGATGTAAAGGAGAGTGCATATAAGTCTCTGGTAAGACCCCAACCAGAGTATGGTTCCAGTGTATGGGACCCTCACCAGGAATACCTGATTCAAGAACTGGAAAAAATCCAAAGAAAAGCAGCTCGATTTGTTCTGAGTTATTTCCGACAAAAGAGTAGCGTTACAAAAATGTTGCAATGTTTGGGTTGGGAAGGACTGAGATAAAGAAGAAGAGCTGCTCGACTAAGTGGTATGTTTGCTGGTTTGCTGGTTTGCTGGTCTGGCACCCAGCTGTAAAATTGCCAACGCCGAGTGTTGGGCGGCGGGAAATAACCTGACTCCCTAAGGGGGCCAACGACTTCGGGCGAATGAGCCCCTTTGGGTGGGGTGATGGTCCCCACAGTGGAGGAAATGCCACTGGAATCCATTATGCAACGTCTGTTCTCCAGGTTAGGGGCGGCTGCATAAGGCGTCTGTACTCCAGAGGAGCGGCCTCATTATCACCTCACTGGATCACATCCAGAGTTGTAATTCGGGACCTAGTCCCACACAGGTGACACCTTGACAGTCAACCATGGAAGATCTTTTAAGGAATACTCCACCGGCTGAACCAAGTGTTCAGAGAAGGCAGCATTCGGATACGGTGGGCTGCCACCTGAAAGATACCGTGAAGTCGGAGGCACGGAAATACCCCAGTACTACATACACGAATGAGACAAAATCAAGAATCAAACCAAAGCAGATAACATACTTCTCTACACACAACATAAACTCACTCATGCAAACCGGTAAACTAAAAGTGATCACCGACATAATGGACCAACACAAAATTCTTATCATGGGATTACAGGAAATTAGAAACACTGACCAGGATGCCTTGGAATCTCAAGGGTACAGACTTTATAAAGGTATACCCGGGAAGAGAGTGATGAAGAATGTCCCACAATTTGGAACAGGATTTTTGGTCAGCCTTAAAATAATAAACTCAGTTCAAGAATTCAGATCACAGTCTCCACGACTCTCAATACTCACCTTAAAGGCATCTAATAAAATCTATACTATAATAAATGCCCATGCTCCCACTAATGATAAAAACAACTCCTCAAAAGACCAGGAGGAAACAGGAGAATTTTGGGACCTATTGGACCAGACCATAGATAACATCCCCAAACAGCATATAAAATTATTAATAGGCGACTTCAATGCTCAACTAGGCAGAGAAAGAAAATACCGTGACATCATCGGAAAATGGCCAGCACACAAGAAAACAAATAAAAATGGAGAGAGACTAGTTGACCTGTGTAGAAACCATAATTTAATCTCAAAATC
Organism: Anabrus simplex; assembly: GCF_040414725.1. Classification (NCBI taxonomy): domain Eukaryota; kingdom Metazoa; phylum Arthropoda; class Insecta; order Orthoptera; family Tettigoniidae; genus Anabrus; species Anabrus simplex. The sequence continues at coordinate 1,564,073,274 of NC_090265.1, forward strand.
TACATGTTTTAAGAGGAAACCTCAAAAACTCAAAACATGGAAACACCCTGACTACACTAAAGGAGAATGGCAACTGGACCACGTCTGCATGGACAAATACCACCACAAAGAGATCTATAACGTCAAAGTCCTCGGAGGAATAGACACAGGTTCAGATCACTACGTAGTTAAAATTAAAATTAAACTCACTCCCCAGAGGAGACAACAAAAGCAAGCCCTTAAAACTAAAAGAAAAATAGATCCTACCCAGCTAATCAACAACAAAAATTACCAGAAAGCAACTGAAAAAATAAAAATCACAGACAAACTTGAAGACTTAGTACACAACCTTAAACAAATTGCAGAAGACCTAGCTCCAATTAAACCATGTAAAAAACACCAATGGTGGAACAGTGAATGTGATGAAACAGTGGAGAAAAGACATCAGGCATGGCTATTACATCAGTCCCAAAAGACAGAAATATCCTATCAAAAGCTAGTAAAACAGAGAAAAGAAACTACCCAAGTCTTAAGAAGAATAAAAAGACAACATCATAAGGACACCCTGCAGTTAATTGAAGAACAGTTCAGTAAAACTAAATCAAGGGACTACTACAAAACCTTCAGAAAGCAGCTCCAAAAATATGAACCCCCGACCCTACTGATGAAGGATGAAGATGGTAAGCTGGCCCATAACAATAAAGACAATGCAGAAATTCTGGCTAAACATTTCAACAAGCTTTTAAATTGTGAGGAACCTACAGAACTCCTTCATTTGGACACCAACACCCCGATAAAAACATCACCAGAAAACATCAATCCCCCCCCACAATAAAGGAAGTCTACCAAGCTCTGAATAAATGAAAAAACTACAAAGCGCCAGGAGAAGATCAGACCTTTGCGGAAATCTGGAAATATGCAGGAACCTCAGCAAAAGTTGCCCTCCATCAACAACTTGTCTCTATCTGGATTAAAGAAGAACTACCAGAACACTGGACAACAGCCCTCATTCATCCTCTGCACAAAAAAGGGGACAAAACCGACCCTAATAACTACAGGGGAATCTCGCTCCTAGACATAACATACAAAATATTTTCAATAATCATCCTTAATAGGATAAGTTTACAACTTGAGAAAGAACTAGGAGAATATCAAGGAGGTTTCAGACCCTGGAGGAGCTGTCCTGATCAGATCATGAGTCTTAAGTTGATAATGGACTATAACAGGAGAAGAAACAGAGATATGGTGATAACATTTGTAGATTTCAAGAAAGCTTATGATTGCATCCATAGAGAATCTCTGTTTAAAATCTTAAGACACCTTGGACTACACCCCAAATTAATAAATATGATAAAATTGACTCTCACCAATACCAAGTCAAAAGTGAAGTTTAGGGGTGAAACATCAGAGACATTTGAAATTAAAACTGGACTACGGCAGGGAGATGGGCTCTCACCACTATTATTTAACTGTGCTCTAGAAATGGTAATGAGGGAATGGTTTAGAAAATGTCCCCCCAAAATAAAGATTGGCCGAAAAATCAAAACAAATTGCCTGGGTTTTGCTGACGATTTAGCATTACTAGCAGTGGACATAAAAGAAGCAAAAACCCAGATATCAGAACTTCAAAACATTGCAAATAAAATTGGCCTCAAAATATCATTTGAAAAAACAGAAATTATGCCCCAAAAACCAACACAGCAAAAAGAAGTCACCATAAATGGTAATAAAATCAAAATAGTAACTCAGTTTAAATATCTTGGAGAAGTAATAACACATAACTTAAATGAAAAAATCTCAATCCAAGTAAGAACAAATAGATTAGCTAAAGCACAAAAATTAACATGGGATATCTACAAAACGAAATGTCTATCAATAAATACAAAAATAAAACACTACAACACAGTTATAAAACCGGAAGCTACATATGGAGCAGAAACACTCTTTTACCTGAATAAACAATCAAAGACTGACAGACTTCAGAAAATTGAAAGGAGGATTGGAAGAACCTGTATCAACAAAAAATATCAGAAAGATGGACAGTGGCGGTTAATACCTAACAAAGTCGTGTACAAAGAGCTAGAACCCATTACAGATACTATTCGTAAGAGGAGACTGGGATTCTTTGGACATATCATGAGGATGCAGGACTTGAGACTTCTGAAACAACTAGTACAACACAATCTCGTCTCAAAAAATACCACAACAGGATGTAAATGGATCAGAGAAGTAAGAGAGGATCTGAAGGAAATAGGCCTTACAACAGAAGACACCAAAAATAAGATAAAATTGAATACAAAACTCAAGAATACAAACCTCCGCTTTACCCTTATACAAAACAAACCAACAACACGCACATTTTCAACTGAGGAAAGGGCACGAAGATCGGAGCGTCTGAAGAAGTACTGGAAGGACCGCAAAGCCCGAACAATCCCTTCAAAGAGACCTGAACGACGGACTGACTAAAGTGATCCTATGTGGTCATAAAAGAAGAAGAAGAACAAACCTCATTTTAGGTCCGTATTGAAAATTTAACAGTTCAAGTATTGAATAGTATTGAATATATTCAATATATTCAATATAAGTATTGAATAGTATTGAATAGGTGGAATAAATTAAAACACCTTTATTATTGTTGAACTAAGTGGTATGTTCCGAGCTGTCAGCGGAGAGATGGCGTGGAATGACATTAGTAGACGAATAAGTTTAAATGGCGTTTATAAAAGTAGGAAAGATCACAATATGAAGATAAAGTTGGAATTCAAGAGGACAAACTGGGGCAAATATTCATTTATAGGAAGGGGAGTTAGGGATTGGAATAACTTACCAAGGGAGATGTTCAATAAATTTCCAATTTCTTTGAAATCATTTAGGAAAAAGCTAGGAAAGCAACAGATAGGGAATCTGCCACCTGGGCGACTGCCCTAAATGCAGATCGGTATTGATTGATTGATTGATTGATTGATTGATTTATATTTGCAACTATTCCTTTGCCTTGGTGCTGCTTCTCGTTCCTTATAATATATGATATTCTGTTGTACAACCGTACCACTAGAAACAACACGTCACAAATGGTAGCAGAGTATCTTTTTTTTTCTTAATTATATGCCTTGTTTTCTTATGCAGTGAATATGGCATGTTTTTCAGACAACTTTCCATTGGGTGAAAGTTCAAATTCTTCACCACTTCCCTCTTACCATAACTTGTCTTTGCCCAACCCCCCCCGTTGGGGACTTAATTTCTTTCTCTGCTTCTTCTAGTCCATCAATGCATTCTATCTCATCTGATTTATTCAATGTTGATACCAAACCTTCTACCGCCCTTCTGCAATCTCTGGATACTTCTACTGATGTTAAAGAGGCTCACTTTTCCCACATAACAAAATTCTTTGCTCCTTTCTTTCCTGGCGGAAGGGGATAAGGTTCTTTCAGGCTGACTTTGATGTTCCTTTTATTTCCCTTCTCCAGTTTGTCCATATTGCATAGTTTCCTTTTATATTTGTATTCTCTTTATTCTTTTTGCTCACTCACTTCTCTCTCCACTCACCCCCCACCCCACGTCTGACCCTCCCATAAACATAATAATTGGGGTTTGTTTTACCCTTTTCTGTTTTCTTTGTTATGGGAAAATATTATTATATCCAACATACTACATTATGCATACGTGTGAATTATACCTATAACTTTATTTATCAAGGCCACCTTTTTCTCTTTTATATGTATGTGTGTATACTGTATATTTATATTTATATATCCTTCTTTCATACAGTCTGGATTGTTTTTCCTTCTGTCCTGTTCTTCTTTTTCCCTTTCCTTTCCCTCCCATTTCTTTCTTGTCTTTTGGGTTTGCTGCTTATGCTTGTTTTTTTTTTTTTTTTTCCGTCTCTGCTGCAACATCCTACGAGTTCCTGGGAAGGCTTCTCTCTGGGACAACGTGGGACTACCTCGTCCATCGCATCTCATCTCTCCCCCATCCTTCGGATTTCTCCGGATGGTGGGAGTATGTTACGCACCTAGCACACCCACCAAGACGCACGGCTTGCGCATACCATGGAGGCCACTGCGTAGACTACTTGAAACCACCGGCGGTGCAAGATTTGTCCCCGGCCCGGCCTGGCACACAGGGGCGGGGCGCTGGTAGCTGGGAGTGAGTTGACTGGAAAATTTGTAATGTCCAATAACGGACCATTTATATTGGTATTATAAATTTGCTCATTGAAATACATACACTTACAATTTAAACATGTCAATTTTACTGTAGTCAAGTTTAGAGAGATCTCTGAATGTAATAGTCCTTGGTTTTGTCTTACTGGTTTTTAAGGTCATAAGCTGAAATTCCTGGTACAGATGTCTGTCCGTGTTGTAGTACTTTGTCTGTATTCTTGACAATCATTAAGTCGATTGTCGTGTGTGACGTGGCGGTGTGGTGAGTAGGGAGTGTTTGCAAAATGCTCATATCGCAAGATGTAGTCATGCTTAAACATCTTGCAACTACTAAACAATACAATATTATGATTAAAAAAAAAAAAAAAAAAAAAGAATGGTGATGATGATGATTATTTTCACAATTATGACATGATTAGCTAATTTCTATTATTCTTGGTAATAACAGTGGGATTATATAAAGTCTATAGTTTGAGGAAGGCTAAATCTACAATATTTCCATAGCATTACTTAGTAGATAGCGGTGACAAGGTTGCCTAAAACTAGCAGGTGAGGCTCTTCTGACGGAGACAGGTAGTGCATTCCATTGTCATGCCGAAGAAATAACAAATGAGTTTGTGTATCGTCTGGTGCGGTGAGGTGGAATAGATAAGTGTGTATCGGATTTTGACTGTGTTCCAAAACTGTGATTGGATGAGAGGTGATGAAATTGACTGTACAAGTAGGGAGGTGAGCATGAGGAGAGTATTCGATGAAGAAGCCATAAAGCATGAAGATTACGGCACTCTTTGAGCTTTAGCCAACTGAGTTCATCGTAGGCAGGTGTAACATGGTCAAAGTAACGTAGGTCACATATATAGCGAACACAGGCGTTTTGCGCGCGTTGTAGTTTGTTGTTAAGAGTTGCAGTCATGTCGTTGTACACGGCATCACAGTAGTCGAAATGAGGTAATACCAGAGTGCAAATGAGGCGTTCTTTTAATACTCGAGAAAATATGTTGCGGAATCTTCTAAGTGAGTTAAGTGTTGCAAATACTTTCCTGGAGATGCTGGTAACCTGCTGCTTCCAAGAAAGATGTTCATCTATCATAACGCCGAGATCTTTGACAGATTCACTGAAATCAATGGGTGAATTTTGTAGGTAGAGTTTTGGTAAAGTGAAGTTGCTTATGGTTTTTGAACAAAGCCGAGGACGTAAAATTATTATAGCTTGAGATTTTAGGTTATTTTATCTAAGTCCATGCATGTCAGTCCAGTTACAGAAGTCTCTATTGAAATGTTTAATTCATCGGTTAGTCTTTCCGGTTCACAGTGCAAGTATAATTGTATATCATCAGCGTACATGTGGTGTCTGCAGCTGTTTACCGACGACGTAATATCATTGATATAGACAGGAAATAGAAGCGGTCCAAGGACAGACCTCTGTGGAACACAAACCTCTACGGATCGCCAGGATGAATATTCATTATTGTTATTTCTTACCCACTGCAGACGACCGCAGAGGTATGAATTCATCCATGAAGACTGTTTGTCGAGAACTGGAGTTTAAATAGTTTGGAAAGTAGCATTCTATGTCAACTGAGTCAAAAGCTTTAGAGAAGTCAAGAAGAGCTAGGATGGTAACTTGTCTTTTGTCCATCGCATTATGAATGTCGTCTGTAACCTTAAGTAGTGCAGTACTAGTGCTGTGGTTACGTCGAAAACCAGACTGGTGTTCATCAAGAATATCGTGTATTTGCAAGTAGTTGGAGACTTGTTGGTATACAATGAATTCTAGGGCTTTTGAAAGGACCAATAATATGCTCACCGGTCTATAGTCAGTTACGTCTTTAGGCAGTGATTTTTTAGCGAGCGGGACGACAATGGCAGCTTTCCATAAGGAGGGATACGTGCCAGTCATTAGTGAATGGTTAAATATGTGAGTTATAGTAGGTAAAATAATGTCAATTTTTGTCATTATTTCTATTTCTATGTTGTCTATCCCTTTGGACTTTTGATTTTATTCTAAATATGGCTTGTTTATCTTGTGAGGGTGTCACATATGAGAAGTAGAATTTTTCTCTCTCAAGTGCAGGGGAGTTGTAATTGCTGTATAGTGTTCTATGTTTCCTTTCTCTGTCAATGGTATGTCCGGGAGTGGTAAAATATGTATTGAGGGAGTCTAGGGATATGTCAATAGGATGATCGTCTCGTTGTTTACCTATTCCCATGTGTCTTAGTTCTTTCCAAGCCATAGCAGGTCTATTATTTTGTTTTAGCAGAGTATGTGCATGTCTAATTCTAGCGTTGCGCACTGCCTGCGATGCTTTATTTCGTAGCCGTTTAAATGTGTCAAAATTGTCTTGTGTCGGTTGTCGCTTAAACTTTCTATGTGCGGCATCTCGTCTTGCCATTAACTCCTTTAGCTCTAAGTTTAGCCACGGTGCTGGGGCTCACGTTACCCGTACTGTTTTCGGCGGGACGTGTCAATCATGGAGCACTGTCAGATATTCGTTAAATATGTTTACTTTAATGTCAATGTCGTCAACTGTCAGTATATGGTGCCATGGAACATCTAGTGCGTCTTCAGTGAACATACTGTAGTCAATTTTAGAGAGATCTCTGAATGTAATAATCCTTGGTTTTGTTTTACAGGTTTTTAAGGTCATGAGCTGAAATTCCTGGTACAGATGTCTGTCCGTGTTGTAGTACTTTGTCTGTATTTTTGACAATCAAGTCGATTGTCGTGTGTGACGTGGCGGTGTGGTGAGTAGGGAGTGTTTGCAAAATGCTCATATCACAAGATGTAGTCATGCTTAAAAGCTGCCGACATTCGGCATTGTTGTTTCCGGTGTCTGTGTTAAAGTCGCCCATGACAATTTCGTGTTCATATTGTGGGAGTACGCGTAACAATGCGTTCTCTACGTCCTCCAAATGTCCAATCGCAGGTGGCTTGTACACCACACAGACAGCACGTTTCTGATGGGCTACGATTATTTCCAAGAGCAGGAACTCGGGTCGTCTATTGTATTCGCCATCTGAACATGCAATTATCCTAGGCTTTAAACTGGTTTTGACTATCGCTGCTACACCTCCTCCTCTCTTTCCAGCTCTGTCGTTCCAAAGTAAACAGTAGCCAGGTATGTTGAAAGTCTTCGAAGGGATCAGATCATGAAGCCAGGTTTCAGTGAGAAGGCAAACATCAAATACGTTCGGGACAAGTTCTTTAAGTTCGTGGAAATGGGCAGACAATGAATGTACATTTAGATGAGCTATATGGAGACCTTTAGGGAAAGAGGAAACTTTAGCTAGGAGCAGGTCTCTAGCTGTGAGAGACGGAAGGGGGATAATTCCAGAAGGGGTCAGTGGACAGTTGTCACAAGGTCGTGTTCTGTTTATGGAGAGTGGAGGGGTGAGTGAGACTTTGAAAGGGATTGTGGCTGGGAAGGAATGTCCGGTACTGTCAGAGGAGAGTAACCCATTAGTTCTTGTAGCCACATTATGAAAAATTAATAGTTATGTGAATGAGATAATCTAACTACAGTGAGCTAATCTAATTACCTTATGAAAATTTAATAATTATGAGAATGAAATAATCTAACTACAGTGAGCTAATCTAATTAAATTACACTAAGGTGGTATTTAAATAAAATGAAATATAATAAATAGAGATCAGAACAGTCAAGTGAATTGTCCATTTAGTTGCTATCTCTATCTTCCGGTAAGTTACACAGCCGGTTAATGCGCACTTTGCCCCCATCAGGTTTCTTAATGATGATATCACCGTCTGCAGTCCAACAGTTGCTTACATGGAAATGGTGAATGGCGGCCTTCAGTATGGGGAATCTAGCAGACGTAAAATCTTCGCGGATGGTAACGTGAGTGCCCTTTAGTCTCCTTTTGTTATGGAATACTTCTTGTGGTGTACGATAGGAAGTAAACTTGACAATGATAGGCCGAGTTTTCCCTACTGATTTAGGCCCAACATGGTGACTTCTATCAATATCATTGATATTTATATTCACGCCTATATCTCTGAAGACGTTTACGGTAAGTTTGCCAGTATTTTCTTGTGAGCTCTCCTGCACTCCAAAGATTCTAACGTTATTTCTCCTACTATATTGTTCGAGAGAGTCGCTTCTAGCTTCGAATTCTGACCTAAGTGCCTGGATTTCCTTCTCCCAACACTCAAGTTTGTTCTTTAAATACACTACAAGTTCAACATTGAACTGGAAAGATTTCTCTAGTTTCTTAACGACAAATGTGGTGACTCGCTCCGATATCGCCTCTATAATTCTGTCCAGAAACTTACCCGAGCTGAGAGTCTCATTCAGGATCCACGTGACGATCTCTACCGCGAGGTTGGCACTACCGTTTGCTTCCTTGCTGTTGTGCTTGTTGCTCCTGGTCATCTTGTTTCACAATGGAATATTTTAATGAACTGATAAAAATATGGCCACGACAGGGAGACACTTTCACTTTAAACACTTTCAGACTATGTTTGCACACTTTAACACAACGTTTGATATATATTACTAGGAAATAACACCTGCTAATTCACTTTGACTGAGGAGCTGATCTCAGGTTTAAACTCACCTCTATATATTCTAGAAACTGATACTTAATTGCAGTTTCTTGGCTTTCTAATCTATTTCACGTCATTTCTATGTTTTTGTTGTTCAGATCATCTGTTGTTAGTTATTATAACTATAATACAAACTATATTCCCACATTTTTGAATGTCTCCGTTGGTTTAGATTTTTTCCAAAACTAACTTTTCTTCAGTACTGCTCCAAATTTTACATGACAGACACTCATTGCAGAAATTTAAAAAAAAAAATTGAAACAGCTAGCATAAGTGAAGAAAAGCATAATAAGGAATGTGCGTACAAGATTACTGGCTGGGCAAACCAGCAGATTACTGCAAATTTAGAGATTTCTGAAGTTGGCAACAAGAGATCGACACTCTCAATGATCTAATGCACAGTGGCTGGCCTAGAACATCTGCTGCTGAAGATAAACACATTGTGAACTTAAGCAAGTATAACAGAAGAGTTACAGTTGTGGCCATCTATGTTAAAACTAACAGAAATAGAGAACAATCAGTGTAAGTGTTGACTATCAAAAGTTGTTTACGTGTGCTATGAATGGAAGAGTTAAAATATGAGAAGTCTGGGTTAGGGTTGAAAATCGTAATCAGTATGTCCATCATCGTCAAAGAGAAAGAATGCTACAAGCCTGCCTAACACACACTGAGAATCTTTGCTGTGGTAGCATTATGGTTTGGGGTTGTTTCCATAAGTATAAAATGGGGGACTTTGTGACAGCCGACAATAACTTGAGGAAGGTATAGTACCATCACATTCTGTCGACTAATTCAGTACCATCTGGAAATCAACTTATTGGAAGAGGGTTTGTTCTGCAGTATGACGACGACCTAAGATACACGTTAAAGATGAGCAAGAAGTATGTCAGAAACAAAGAATCATCAGAAGTTCTACAGTCACCCGGTTAATCACTCACTGAGTTGTTGTGGGATGAACTTGATCGTAAGGCAGAACAATATTCTGTCAACAGGTGTGAAGATCTCTGGTAATGGCTTTTACAAACATGGTGATGTTGAAAAGCTAACCAGAAGAATGCCACGTATTTGTCGAGCAGAAATCACAGTACAACTCTAAAATACACTGTTTCCATTATTTAAAGCATAAATTGCTTTATAGTGGGTCAGTTTGTTTATAATGGATGCCTATGTTTGTATTCTGATTTACATAATTTGAAGTATCACTAATCTGCTGCCTATTAAATAACAAGAATTGGAGTTTTCTTAAGGTGAGTTTAAACTTTTTGATACTAGCATATACTTTTTAGACAGGATGAATTAGCTTTATTAAGTCTCTTAATAGGAGCAGTATGAAAAGATGTGAAATAAAATGTTTAATTTCTAGTTATGAATCACAAAGATCCAAAGTGTGAACCTGTTTTCATACCATTAGGAATATGAAAGGTCCCTTGATTAGGAATTGGAAAGGTCTCTTAACACTCCAATGAATTAATTATTCCTGTATTTTCTTTAAAGTTAGTGGTGAAAATAATAAATCAGTATGAACAGTAAATCAACATGACCAGAATTTACAATGTTCTGCTCTCACCCCCAGGTCAGGTGTAATCATGTATATGTAATACAATGTATCAATTAAAACTTGCAAGTACAGAATAAGAGAACTTTACCTGAGAACATTCTGTATATATTGAGCTGTCAAAGAGATGCTCCAAAGCAGACCACAGACGTGACCGGAACATAGAAGCATTTCCTGGGGATGGCATGGCAGCTCTACCAGGAGCACCTGTATAGAGAGAGACAGATTTAAGGGAAAAGTATATGTAACCTTCTCTTTCAAACGTCTAAGATACTGGTCTTTTTTTTTTATCCGAGAAAATATTTCTACAATTCACTGGATAATCTACAGGATTGTTTCTCGAGCTTTTCTATAAATGTACCCCGATAGTGCTCCAATATTTCTGAAGTACCCTCAATCATTCGACGAGATTAAGAATGGAATGAATGAAGTCCCCACGTAGCGGCGAGGATAGGAATTGTGCTAGCTACCAAAGCCTGTCGTACTCCTCTGGGGCAATGATTAATGACTGAGAGATGAAATGAAATGATAGTGGAGTGTTGCTGGAATGCTGGAATGAAAGATGACAGGGAAAACTAGAGTACCCAGAGAAAAACCTGTTCTGCCTCTGCTTTGCCCAGCACAAATCTCACATGGAGTGACCGGGATTTGAACAAGTACCCTTATAGTAAATATAATTATAATAAGCTAGTGATGATGATGGCGTATGGCTTTTAGTGCTGGGAGTGTCCGAGGACATGTTCGGCTCGCCAGGTGCAGGTCTTCCGATTTGACACCCTTAGGCGACCTGTGCGTCATGATGAAGATGACACATACACCCAGTCCCTGTGCCAGAGAAATTAACCAATGATGGTTAAAATTCCCAACCCTGCGGGGAATTGAACCCGGGACCCCTGTAACCAAAGGCCAGCATGCTAACCATTTAGCCATGGAGCAAGCTAGTTTTAAGGTGTAACATCCACTATCAAGTTACTATTGCACAATCATTAACATTTCTGTGATATTTTATTTAGTCGGGCAGGGTGATATGCATAAAAGTGAAGTGCTAACTCGGAGTTCTGGCTTGCTAGTGGAAGAGGGTAAACACTCAACTGATAAACATTATGTATAAGAACTTGCTGAGCTGCACCAAGTCTTTACTCAATGTTCCGAGTGTCAACTGAAGCTCGCCGCACACAGCTTCCAGTAATTGAGGCTCAGTGACAGCAGGAATTGTGGTTGTCTTTCGAACACATTACTGCTATAAGGCTAAACGCAAATTCAACCAGGTGTAATTCAGACAGAAATCTAAGTTCCACCGACTAGCTCAGAAACAGGCGGTCTCTCGCACAAACCCGGATGCTAGTAAAACCATTGTCGATTTTTCCAAGAAATCCTTGGACGAGAACAAAAGCAGTTCTAGCTATGGTTCTTAATTTTGCTGTCGCTCCCTCTAAAATTCCCACTGAGGAGTTAATTACTTCCGTTGAGGCAGCCATCCACAAACTACATACGGATGAGTCTGAGGAGTTAAGACAGAAATGTGCAAGTCTCATAAGGTCCGCTGTTACCTGTGCCCAATTCAACAAGAGGCAAGAGGAGAGCTCTGAAGGGACTTACAGAGATTCTGAACTGACCATTCTCTCAGCTGATAAGGGTAATGTGACAGTGGTTATGGACAATGAAGAGTATAAGAATAAGATCTCGGTTATATTGTCAGAGCCTGTTTACAGACTGAGCTCACGTGACCCTACCACTCGTGTGTCCACGCCACTGTGAAGCTCTTAAGGCGATCTTCAATTCCAAAAGAGGAGGCTAAACATCTGTCCCCAGGGGACGTAGTGCTACCTAGATTATATGGACTTCCTCAGATCTATAAAAAAGATGTTCCCCTCGGACCTATTGTTAGTGCGATAGGTTTTCCTACGTATGCTCTGGCTAAATACCTAAACAAATTGTTTCAGTCACACATTGGATGTACTGAATAATATGTCAGAGACTCTCGGTATTTCATCAACTAGCTGTCAACCATAACCCTTCAACCTAATGCACTTTTGGTGAGTTTCGACGTGGAGTCCTTGTTCACTAAAGTGCCGATTAACTCAGCTATGTCTCTTACTGAACACCTGTTCCCTGAGGACATTACTAAGCCATTTTACAACTGCATGACTTCCAGCTATTTCTTGTGGGGTGGGAATTTTTACGAACAGACAGACAGGGTGGCTATGGGAAGTTCACTTTCGCCTGTATTGGCCAATTTTATTATGGAGCATTTTGAGGAGGAGGTTATTGCTTCGTCGCCTGTCAAACTTATGATATGGTGGAGGTATGTTGATGTTGAATTTGTGGTCAGGTCAGAAGGTCCTGAGAAACTTCATCTATTTCTCAACCACCTAAATCAGCAACATCCTTCAATTAAATTCACTATGGAGATGGAGTCGGACAGATGACTTCCTTTCTTGGATGTTCTAGTAGGAAGAAAACTGGACAGCTCCTTGGGACATACCGTCTATCGTAAGCCTACCCACACAAATTGCTACCTTCATGTAGATTCTCACCACCATCCAGCACAAAAACAAGGCATTCTCATGACACTCACCAAGAGGGCAAGACGAATTTGTGAGTCATCAAACATCCAGGTGGAGATGGACACACTCAAAGTCACGTTCAAGGGTAATGGTTACAGCGAATTGCAAATTCATAGAGCCCTGTATCACAGAGAAATGACCAAGCAAAGATCTCAGAAGGAAGAAGTGAAGGGAACTGCCTACCTGCCTAACATTCATAACACCACAGATAGAATTGCCAAGGTCCTCTGCAAACACAATATAAAAACAGTGTTTGGCACCATCTCTAAAACTGCTCACAGTCCGGGTAAAACCAAGGACAAATTGTCCCCATTTTTACATCCTGGGGTATATGAAATTCCCTGTATTTTTGGTAAGGTATATATTGGCCAAACATGCCGGTCCATTGGTACTTGTATCAAGGAACATGAACATAATATTTGTCTCAAGCAGCCAGACAAATCAGCAATAGCTGAGCACGCTGTATCGTCGGGTCATGATGTCACGTTGCAGGATGCTCGAGTTCTTACTCAGACAAGGCACTACAGGTCCAGGATTATACGGGAAGCTGTGGAAATACGTAGAAATCCTAACAATTTCAATTATGTAATACCTGGTTGCCAGCCATTGAGGATTTATGTAGATAGTTCCCTTCCCTTTTCCTTCACTATTGTTATTTCGTTTCGGTTTTTTCCAAATTCGTACGTTCCTCAACGCCAGATGTTTCCTTCCAGACTTGTGTCAATGTCATACCTTCATATGTGCGTATGCCTGTTATGTGACCCTCTCAGACTGATTCTGATGGTTCCGTCAGCTTCGAAAGCGCGTCCGAGGAGCCATCTGGTGACAAATGAACGTACTATTTCCACTTCTATTGGGTAACGTCTAAATTCAAAGCTCACTGTTTTAGAAGCCTTTCTTGAGGGCCTTCAAAATTTTCTTCTGATGACGCAGAGCATAGTTCTCTGCGAAACGTACAGAATTTCACCTTATTTTCTTGACACGGCATAACTCCATAAGTCTATAAGAAGTATGTTAAGAAGATTTATTTGTACCGCACGTCAATGTTTCAGAATTTGCAGCATTTTATAGTTACAGCTTGAATGGCCTAGGTAAGTCGTTTGTTAGCTGTGTATAAGGCTCAGAATTTCTTGTATTTTCATAAGTATATTATGTGAGTGAAAAAAGGCGTGGTGGGCAGTTCTCTGAGAACTTTCACTCACTAATAATTTCCACTGAACAGCAATAATATGCATATATAAATGTTCATGATTTGCTCATTCTTCTGCATTTTATTTTAGAGTAAAATGGCAGACATTCAATATGAATTTGAAACAGCCAATCCCTCGGACATTCCCAACTCTGATGCGTGTATTTCTGCATTTCTGCAAAAGAGGAAACAGGTGCAGATTCTAGCGATGAAGACTCCAGATATTGAGAGATTAAATCATACCCAGCTTTGAGCTCAAGCAGAGTTAGTAATGCAGGTGTCGGTAAATGATAGCTTCATTCTGGAAGATTCTCTCAAATTCAGCAACTGCACTATTAAGGGAAAATGAAGAGTGTGTAATTTGGTGATGGTATTCATTTGGTTAGTGTAAACATAATGCTGAACCTATAAGAGTTACAAACATACCAAGGAGGAAATAATGCCTACTTGCTTTGCTTTAAGCTGCAAGTCCAGCTACAAAACTTCAAGAGGTAAACACTTCTCGAACCACTTAAAGATGAAGTAGTATTTTCAAAATGGTAAAAGGTGATTCCCAAAAAAGACAAAAATCTTTCTGATATGTGTTACATGTGTGATTCATATTTTCTGATGAACGTATAGTAAAATCACACTCATTTGTAATACAAGACAAACAGGTAGAAATTCCTAGAGACAGATTGAAACTGAAAACTGCCGTTGTCCCTCATATATTCTCCAATTTGCCACAACACTGTATAAAACAATTAAAGAAACAAAAATTACCCTGTAAAAGACAAACTCCAAAAATGAAAAAACAAACTAAACAGGCCTGACCACGAATTAAATTTTGATGCTTATTAATAATAATGGTATTGACTTTACATCCCACTAACTACCTTTACAGTTTTCAGAGATGCCGAAGTGCCGGAATTTAGTCCCGCAGGTGGTCTTTTACATGCCGGTAATTCTACCGACACCTTGAGCACTTTCAAAAACCACTGGGCTGAGCCAGGATCAAACCTGCCAAGGTGGGGTCAGAATGTCAGCGCCTCAACCGCCTGAGCCACTCAGCCCAGCCTGAAGCTTGTTCTGAGAGTGCTAAAAGAAATGAGGTAGGTTCAGACACATCTAAAAAGACAATAAGTTCACTTACAAAAAAATATAGAGACAGGAATGTAATGTAATGACTATCCATAATAAACTGAAAATAACTAATGTTAAGATTTTGTTGCTAGAAAAGCAACAAAGAGATTTCAAATTACAGTCGAATTATTTAAGTGAGGCGCCATTAAGCAGAAAGTAAACGGTGATTATTGACACCATGTTCAAAAAAGGTCTGTTAAGAAATAAGAAAGGGATAAGATATGACAATGAATTCCTTTTAGATAGCACCTTATTTAAAAAATTACCTAAGGTCTATAGACACTGTTTATGGCATGACATGCTTCCCTTTCCTTCGGAGGTGGGCTCATCTGCAAAAATTAGAAGACGTTCAGTTTAATACCAACCCATTAAAAATTGATGGATTCGTAAATTTAAGAGAACACACCCAAGAACATGGGAAGAATAAACTCTCAAATTATGAATGAATGTTCTTATTTGTGACCCTATTGCATAATTAGGTTCCACCCATTGCTGTGTATGCAAGCCGAAATTATGCACCTAGTGATATTTTGTCAGCTCAGATGACAGTCAATCTAATAAAAAGGTGTTGAAATGTTTAGGAATAAATGGAAAAGAAGGGAAGGACATATGCTCTATTTCTAACCCTTTTAATTCTGAAAGTTTGTAATGCCAAAGCACATGAATGGTCCACACTGGGATCCTCGTATCTGCCAGGTGAGCATGGGAAAATGGGAGGCAATTCTTGTTTATGCTGCACAGAAAATCTAAAACATGTCCATGTTCACATCCATGTCCTTCTATCTGCTAGGTACAATTTACACAATGCACCAGAGATAATTCTTTAGTTGGATGCTTCTAGCCTCATTATAATTGATATTCAGTTAACATTAAAATCTGTGCAGTCAGTAGAGCTACATATGTGGTAAATTGCAAATTACAGTCAATAGAGAGTAACACATCTGAGTATCAATGGTCCACAAAATAGGTAATATTTAACCAACTGTAGTATATTGCAGATACAGATAGTAGTGATTCAATATAATAATGGATTTTTTTTTTACAAGCTGTTTTACGTCGTACCGTCACATATAGGTCTTACGCCGACGATGGGATAGGAAAGAGCTAGGAGTGGAAAGGAAGCGGCCGAGGCCTTAATTAAGGTACAGCCCCAGCATTTGCCTGGTGTGAAAATGGGAAACCACGGAAAACCATCTTCAGAGCTGCCGACAGTGGGGTTCCAACCCACTATCTTCCGAATACTGGATACTGACTGCACTTAAGTGACTGCAACTATCGAGCTTGGTATATAATAATGTAAATGAGATGCAATCTTACCTCTAGTCTTAGAAGCATCTGCTGTTGCAACATGCGTCAACGTCTGAACATCAAGGGCTTCTTTGATACTCCTTGTGACCCGCTGCTTTGCTCCTTCCATCACTTGACTCACTGTGGTACTAAGGGAACCCAGGTTACTGAAGACTTGGACTGCTGTTGTTACCTTCAACATGACCTCACATTCATTACTCAATGTAGTATTTTGTTTTCTATTTAAAGGAGGCAAAGATCTCAGATTATTAATACACTGTCATCTTCAAATGGATAAAATAGAACGAAAGGAAAAGGGAAGATCTATAAATCAAAAATAAACACAGGAAAAGACAAACACAGAGCAAAAAAGGATCCCAACAGGAAACGTCTCTCTCTTCTTATTCTACACTTCCTACATCAAGACCGAAGGTCTGGCTTCTCAATGAGTGTTGATACCTGCTCTCCTGATGACAGTAGTGACTGAGACAGCGTAGAGTGCAGACGTGTCAAAGGAATGAGAGATGGGAGTAACGGCTTAGCAGTACAGGATGGGAATAGGATGTTGGGAAGGAGCAAGGTGGTGCTGGAGAAAGTGTGGAGTGGAAGGAAGGAGAGACAAAAGTATCGCGAAAGGACTGTTAGAAATCATGTTGTGTGCGTTGATGATAGCAACGTTGCTGGTGGTGGGAGGAATAGAGAAGAACCCAGGTCCAAATTAGGGACCATTTAGGTGGGAAGAGTTGGAAGAAATAAAGAGAGTGGTGAAGGTAACAACTAAGGAAGAAGAGATTAAAGAAATGCTGCAGGAGCAGAAAAACACGCAAATAAGAGAAATGAAGGACCTAAAAAAATTTATAAAAGAAGAAATTGGTGGAGTAAATGATAAGATAGCGGACTTAGAGGAGGAAGTGGGAATTCTGAAAGAAAAGGTGGGTGCATTGGAAGAGGAATTGGCAGATATAAAGAGAGGAACAAGGCTGGTTGTACAGGAGTCATCTAGGAAAAATG
The DNA here is from genome assembly GCF_040414725.1 of Anabrus simplex. NCBI lineage: Eukaryota > Metazoa > Arthropoda > Insecta > Orthoptera > Tettigoniidae > Anabrus > Anabrus simplex. The sequence goes on from NC_090265.1 coordinate 1,564,090,711, forward strand.
TTTTTCTGTATAGTGTACCAGAAGATAAGGAAGAATCAAAAGTGGAGTTGGTGTTGAAAGTGGTTGACAAAATAGCGAATAGAAAGTGAACTTCTCCTAAGTTGATACTGATGATTTGTACAGAGTAGGAAGGAATAATGGAAACAGGCCAGTGAAAGCAAGACTTATTTCAACCTTGATGGCAGACATATTACTAAGAAATGCAGTAAATTTGAAGGGTTCAAACATTTATTTGAAGGCAGAGATAGACAAGGGAAAGAGGAAGCAGAGGGAAATTTTAAAACGGTATATGTGGAAGGCTAGAGCACAGTGCTTACGAGCGCAGATAGTAGGAAAGTGTCTGGTGACAGGAAACCGGAAATGGACACGGACTTAGACCCCAGAGAAATTGCAGAAGCTAGAAATGGGTGGGGAAGAGGGAAGCAGCAGTGAGCACCAAGCACCGAGCACAAGATGACAGCAGCAGAGACAGGGAAGGGAGTAGCGTCAGCAGTCAGCTGTTGGCGAATGGAGAAACTATAGTGAGTCAAAGCAGTACAGGAGCAAATGAAACGAGAATAGAGACACAAGCGGAACAGCGAGAGGAGATAATAGGAGGTGAAGTGGAAGTGAGAGCATATTTAGACAGGGAAGTGATCCCGTGTCACATATGAAGGGGAATACAGATAGGAGTGCGGAGAGATGGCAGGGGATGAGTAAGGGAAGATCAATAAGTCTGAAAGATTTATTGGGGGGGGGGGGGTAGAAGAAAAAAGGTCGGGCTCGGAAAATGGGTAGGAGGGAGGGGACAAAAAGGACAAGGGAGAAGAGAGTGTTGAGGAGGGCTCACAATGGAGAATTACGAGAAGCAAGGCGGGCAGTGGTGAAACAAATAACAATACAGTTAGGGGAGTGGGAAAGAAGTAACTATATATGTCGATAGGGGTGCTGAAGATTGAGGGGATAGTGGGGAAGTTGGGAAATAGAGAAATTGTACAATCAGTTAAAAATTTTAAGATAATTGCCTTAGTGGAGTCATGGTTAGGACAGGGGGTAGAAGCTGAATGGCATGGATACAGAATTGTAAATGTGATAAGAAAACAAATAGGGAAGATGGAGAGAAATCGAGGGGAAATACTAGTATTAATAGAAAACGAGATAGCCAAGAGGGTAGAGAGAATCCAGAGTGAGGTAGACGGGGTGGTATGGCTGAGAATAAAAATGGGGAGGGGGGGATTCTGAGGCAATTTGCTTGGCCCTCCTATACAATCATTCAAAGGATTCAGTATATGCGAATAAATTTTTTTTTGAGGAATTACTTGACAAAATAAATAAGATTAAAGGGATATATGAAGAAGATGGGATGATTTTAATGGAAGATTAGAATGCAAGAGTTAGCAATAGAGTGTCAGACTATGGGAGAGATGACACGGAAGTTAAGAGGATGCCACAGAAGGAGCAAGGATAAAGGTTCAAATAGTTATGGGGAAAGGTTGCTAGAATTATGTGCTCTAGAAAATTTATATATTTTAAATGGATGGATGGAGGGGGATTGTAACGGGGAATTGACATAGATTACAACAAATGGGGAGAGTGTAGTTGATATAGGAATAAGCTTGGAAATAGCCTTAAGGAGAGTTATAAAGTTTGAAGTGTTAGGGTGTGGGGTGACAGACCATATGCCAATAAAAATTAAATAGAGAAGACAAGTAGAGGAACAGAATGGAGGAGAGAGGAAAAGGGGCATGGGGCATAAGGCTGGGAGGGGGGTGGAAATATGATTGGAATGAAAATGAGAGAAAAATTGAGGTTGAAGATTATGGAGAGGGGAGAAATCTTAAAGGGTGGGAATTGAAGGGGCTTTGGAAGAAAAGTAAAGAAGGTGTAAAAAAGAATGGAGTGACAGGGTAGTTTGACAAGGAGTGTAGCAAGAAAAGGGAGGGTTTATTGAGAGCTCTAGAGGAGTTTAGGAGGATAGGGGAAAAGGGTAAGAGAGAGGAATATTGTAAATTAAGAAGAGAATACAAGGGGTATTGAGTGGGAAAAAAAAGAGGGTGGAAGGAGGGAGGCAGAAAGAATAAATGGATACTGTAGGGAAAATAGAATAGAGAAGATCTGGGAGTCTATAAATAAGATACGGAGAGAGAGAGAGAGAGACCAATGGGGAAGAACATACGGGAGGAAGATTGGGTGGAGTATTTTAAAAGGTTTTTAGGAGGGGAAAATAACTGGTATAGAGAAATTAGGAAGACATATACAGTAAGAGAATTAGAGGTTGGAAATCAGATATTAGATGAGGAGATAACAGGGCAGGAAGTAATTTGGGTATTAAATGCAAAACCTAAGGCAGCGGGTGGTGTGAATGGCAATACTAATAGTGTTTGAAGGGAAGTAGGAGGCAATGGAGCGATGTTGAGGGGGATGGTAAAATTCTTTAACAGGATGTTTGAAACAGCTAAATATCCGAGGGAATGGAGAAAGGGGGTATTATGCCCATTTTACAAAAATAGAGGGGTTAGACGTGATCCGAATAATTATAGAGGGATAACGTTGTTAGATGCCTTGTCTAAGGTGTATACAGGGATCTTGGCTAATAGAATAAAGAAACGAGCAGAGCAGTATGGAAGGATATGGGATTTTCAGAACGGATTTAGGAAAGGGAGAAATATGGTCGATACTGTGTGGATACTAGACACGTTGATTATGAAATCTGTGAAGATAGCAGGGGCCAAGTTATATGTTACAGCTGTGGATTTGGAAAAAGCTTTTGATACAGTGAGCAGGGAGGCGTTATTTATGAGATTAAGGGAGATAAGGGTTATCTAAGGAAATGAGGGGGGCAATTGAAATCATTTACGAGAAGGTATATGTGATAATCAAATTACAGGGAGGAGGGTTGAGTAATTGTATTGAGTCAAAGGTGTGTAACAAGGATATAAACTATCCCGATTTTATTAATATTATTTGTAAATAATATATTAGAGAACCATGGAGTAGAGAGATGGCAATGTCCATGGATAGGAAAGAGATCCTAGCTCTGACGCCAAGGGGTTTGCAAAGTGGGTTAGATGAGGTTGTAGATTATACCAGGAGACAGTCTCTTAGAGTAAACATGAGAAAAACACAGATAATGGTATGTAGGAAAAGGAGAGATAGGAAGGAAAAATCAAATTTAAAAAAATCAAAGCTAAAATACACCTAAATGGAGAAACTCAAACTGTGATCCAAATTTATGCTCCCCAGTAGGGTTGTAGCGATGACCAAAAAGCAAGCTTCTTAGGAAAACTTTTTTTTTTGCCATTGGCTTTATGTCGCACCGACACAGATATGTCTTATGGCGACAATGGGACAGGAAAGGTCTAGGACTGGGAAGGAAGCGGCCGTGGCCTTAATTAAGGTACAGCCCCAGCATTTGCCTGGTGTGAAAATGGGAAACCACGGAAAACCACCTTCAGGGCTGCCGAGAGTGGGGTTCGAACCTACCATCTCCCGAATACTGGATTCTGGCTGCACTTAAGCGACTGCAGCTATCGAGCTCGGTCCTAGGAAAAACTAGAGGACATCACTGATGAAGAGAACATAATGATAATTGGGGATTTTAATGCCCAGGTAGGAAATGATAGGTCGGGTTATGAAGAAATTATTGGTCCATATGGATTTGGTAATAGAAATGAGGGTGAATTTCTGCTTGATCTATGTACACGAAACCAACTTCTGGTGAAGAACTCGTGGTTTCAGAAACGGGATAGCCACAAGATAACAAGACACAGCTGGGATGGTCAGTATAGATCAGTGACAGAAGATAGGTCAAGTGGAAAAAAAGGTGCATGATGTAAAAGTGATACCTAGTGAGAGCCTTGATAGTGACCATAGACTCTTCATTGCAGACCTAACAGTCACCAAACCTATTATCAGAGCTAAAATACCAATAAGAGACACAAAGAAAGGTAATGAAGAATGGAATGATATTAAGGCAAGTCTGGTTGGTAGTGCAGATAAAATATGTGGAAGAACAAGAAGAAGAGTTAGAGAGAAAAGAACATCTTGGTAGAATGATAAAGTGAAAGAAGCCATAATGAAAAGGAATAAAGCCATAAAAGCTCTTGATATGGCTAAGTCTGACAGAAGAATCAACAGCGACCGAATAGACAACAATAAATTGGAAGAGATGGCAAAAGAATATAGATACAGGAAGTTGGAAGTCAAGAGAATTGCATGGGAAGAAAGAGAGAAAAGTTGGAAAGAATTTACAGCTAAACTGGAAGAAGACAGTAAAGAAAATCTTAAAATGATATATGGAATAGTAAAAAGTAAAAGATCAGATAAAGAAACAATTACAGTTCTGGAGACAGCAGATGGGAATATAGTTCACACTATGAAAGATATCACGGATACAATGGGACAGTATTTTGACAAGCTCCTAAATGGCCCTAATGAGATCTCTGTTGAGGATGTAGGACAGAAAACAATAGAGGAAGATATCCCAATTACATGGACAGAAGTAGAGCAAGCTCTCCATAGGATGAGACGTGGTAAGTCAGCAAGAGCTGATGAAGTTACAGCTGACATGATTAAAGCTGCTGGTCCGCCAGGAATGCAGTGGCTGTATAGAGTTCTCAGAACAATATGGAAGGTTAACAAAATACCTGAAGATTGCACAAAAGGGGTGATAGTTCCTATCTTTAAGAAAGGGAGTACAAGGAAAAGTGAAAATTACAGAGGCATTACCCTCTTATCACATGGCCTTAAAATTATGGACAAGATCATTGAAGCTACAGTAAGGGATATACTAGAGCCTATCTTAGAAGAGGAACAACATGGCTTTAGGGCTGGAAGAAGCACAACAGATCTGATATTTGCTTTGAGGATGTTGGCAGAGAAATACTGAGAAGCAAGAAAAGACCTAATTATTGTGTTTATGGACCTTGAAAAGGCATATGATAATGTTCTTAGATCAACTATTTGGAAAAGTCTTAGAAAACTTGGTGTACCGGAGTACCGTTTTAGGAAGATCCAAATGCTATATACTAATTGCAAAAGCTGTGTCAGTATTGGAGATGGTCATTCTGAATGGTTCAAAACAACCAAAGGAGTACAACAGGAAAGTGCCTTATCACTTCTATTCATAGCAGTTATGGATACCATTTTAAAGGAGCTAAAAGGAAAAGGTAGGGGCTGCCTGGCCGAGGCGGTAAAGGCGTGCTCGGTTCACCCGGAAGGACGTGGGTTCGAATCCCCGTCAGGAAGTCGTAAAATTTAAGAAACAAGATTTCCACTTCTGGAGGTGCATATGGCCCTGAGGTTCACATGGCCCTGAGGTTCACTCAGCCTACACCAAAAATGAATACCAGGTTACCTCCTGGGGGAAAAGGCGGCCGGGTATAGAGCTAACCACTCTGCCCCATCATGTGCCGAGGTTAACTGGTGGAAGCCTTTACCTTCCACTCCTCCAAGGGCCTTCATGGCCTGTATGGAGGTGACTTTGCTTTGCTTCGCTTTTAAAAGGAAAAGGTAATAAAGATCTTCAGGCTCTGGTGTTTGCAGACGATGTGGCAATATGGGATGAAACAGAGGAGGGAGTGCAAAATAATCTGAATGCATGGTGTACGAAGTTTGATGATTATGGAATGAAACTGAACCCATCAAAAAGAGTAGCATTGAAAATCAGCAGACATAATACAGAATGCAACATAAAAATACAGGACCACCAAGTTGAAGTAGTACACCAATTCAGTTATTTAGGAAACGTAATGGCTAGTAATAATAGAGATGAGATAGAAATATCAAACAGAGTAACCAAAGGCTCTAACTTTTACAGCATGGTTAGGCACCTAATATGGGATGAGAAGGCCCCACAAAGAAATTCATCATATCATCAGGGAATGTAAGATTCGAGCCTATCATGGTGATGAAGATGACTTCCTGCTGGTATCTCCAGATGCTGTACGTTGGATTGAAAAACTTGATATTCAATTGTGAAGCACAAATTACTTTGTTTCTCAGCTGTAAATATGTGTATATATACACTGACTGAGCAAATATCATGGGATAGCGGTGCACTGATGTGCAGGTGTGTTGTCTGCGCACCACACGCGCCCCGTGCCAGCGTCAGTTGTATAGAAGACCTTGTGAGCAGTGGCTGTGCATGTGACAGGTGTAATATAGAACGTCGTCGTGAGCTGACACCATTCGAACGGGGTATGGTGGTCGGTGCCCGACGGATGGGAAGTGCGATTTCGGAACTGGTGTGGGAATTCGGCATCACATGATCAACCATGTCCAGGGTGTATTGTGAATGGTTGAATGCGGGTGTCACCATCCACAACAGACGAATGACCGGCCGTCCAGCCACCCTCGACCATGACCGGCGACATCTGAGACGGATTGTCAATAGTGACAGACGGGCAACCGTGCAACAAATCACAGCTCAATTCAACACAGGCCATGCTAGACACATCTCTCAGTAGACAATCCATAGGAACATGGGTTCTCAATCAATCAATCAATACTGATCTGCATTTAGGGCAGTCGCCCAGGTGGCAGATTCCCTATCTGTTGCTTTCCTAGCCCTTTCCGAAATGATTTCAAAGAAATTGGTAATTTATTGAACATCTCCCTTGGTAAGTTATTCCAATCCCTAACTCCCCTTCCTATAAATGAATATTTGCCCCAGTTTGTCCTCTTGAATTCCAACTTTATCTTCATATTGTGATCTTTCCTACTTTTATAAACGCCATTCAAACCTATTCGTCTACTAATGTCATTCCACGCCATCTCTCCGCTGACAGCTCGGAACATACCACTTAGTCGAGCAGCTCTTCTTCTTTCTCTCAGTTCTTCCCAACCCAAACATTGCAACATTTTTGTAACGCTACTCTTTTGTCGGAAATCACCCAGAACAAATCGAGCTGCTTTTCTTTGGATTTTTTCCAGTTCTTGAATCAGGTAATCCTGGTGAGGGTCCCATACACTGGAACCATACTCTAGTTGGGATCTTACCAGAGACTTATATGCCCTCTCCTTTACATCCTTACTACAACCCCTGAACACCCTCATAACCATGTGCAGAGATCTGTACCCTTTATTTACAATCCCATTTATGTGATTACCCCAGTGAAGATCTTTCCTTATATTAACACCTAGATACTTACAATGATCCCCAAAAGGAACTTTCACCCCATCAATGCAGTAATTAAAACTGAGAGGACTTTTCCTATTTGTGAAACTCACAACCTGACTTTTAGCCCCGTTTATCAACATACCATTGTCTGCTGTCCATCTCACAACATTTTCGAGGTCACGTTGCAGTTGCTCACAATCTTGTAACTTATTTATCACTCTATAGAGAATAACATCATCCGCAAAAAGCCTTACCTCTGATTCCACTCCTTTACTCATATCATTTATATATATAAGAAAACATAAAGGTCCGATAACACTGCCCTGAGGAATTCCCCTCTCAACTATTACAGGGTCAGACAAAGCTTCACCTACTCTAACTCTCTGAGATCTATTTTCTAGAAATATAGCAACCCATTCAGTCACTCTTTTGTCTAGGCTAATTGCACTCATTTTTGCCAGTAGTCTCCCATGATCCACCCTATCAAATGCTTTAGACATGTCAATCGCGATACAGTCTATTTGACCTCCAGAATCCAAGATATCTATCTATGGGGTATGGGAGCTGGCGCCGCACACGGGTGCCACTGTTAACCCAACGTCATCGGGCACGACGACGCGCATTTGTCGCCAGTCACCAGGGATGGACATTGGAATAATGGCGTACCGTGATATGGTCAGATGAATCACGATTTCAACTGCACCATGCCGATGGGAGGCACCGTGTATGGTGCAGACCACATGAAGCGATGGATCCCGCCTGCCTCGAAGGTGTGGTCCAGGACGCTGGTGTCTCTGTTATGGTCTGGGGTGCATTTTCCTGGTATGGAATGGGCCCCCTAGTTGTTCTGGAAGAGACTTTGAACGGTACATGGTAATGTGAGCTGCTCGGGGACCATCTCCACCCATTTTTAGCCTTCCAGCGCCCAGACGGTTCTGCGGTGTTTCAAGACGATAACGCGCCGCCACATCGCTCCCATGGTTCCAGGAACATGCAGCAGAGGTCCAACAACTGCCATGGCCACTCAGGAGCCCCGATATGAACCCTATCAAGCATATCTGTGATGTCCTGCAACGCAGGCTCCATGCCATGGATCCTGCACCCACGAACAGACCAGCATTGGCGGCCGCTCTGCGAACGATTTGGTGTCAGCTGCGTCCAGAGCACTACCAGGGACTTGTCAACTCACTTCCGCGGCGTCTCACTGCAGTTCGCAGGGCCAGAGGAGGCCCCACATGCTATTACGTGACTATCCCATGACATTTGCTAAGTCAGTGTATATTACTGATATTGTCTGTATAAGCCATGCACTAAATAATAAATAATATTCTCTGGAAACCTGCAAACTAACATCAAAGGATTGTAGTAGGATTCAAGCCTGTAAAATGAAATTTCTTAGAACTGCCCTCCAAATGACACGGTTTGATCACGTGAAAAATGATGAGATCCGATCTAACCTAGGTCTAAATGAATCGATGGAGGAAAGTCTTAGGGCATCTAGACTTAAATGGTTTGGGCATGTTAAACGAATGAACAGTACAAGGTTACCATGTGCTTATTTGGAAAAGAGAATAACAGGTAGAAGATCAGCTGGAAGACCAAGAAGAAGATGGATGGACCAACTGAGGGAAGACGTAGAGAGAAGAGGATGGAATTGGGAATCTGTCATGGATAACAAATTCTTTTTGAATAGGCAACTGTGGAAGACGTTCGTTTTCAAACACCCTACCTGGCTTGCTGGAAGTGCAAACCGATGATGAGGAAGGAAAAGAAAGTGTGAAAGGTAAATCAGGAGGAAATTACACCAGTAGAAAAAATAGAGTATTTGGGAGTAAAAATAAGTAACAAGGGACCGGGCGAGTTGGCCATGTGGTTAGGAGTGTGATTCTATGAGCTCACATCCGGGAGATACTGGGTTCGAATCCCACTGTCGGCAGCCCTGAAGATGGTTTTCCGTGGTTTCTCATTTTCACACCAGGCAAATGCTGGCGCAGTACCTTAATTAGGGCCACGGCTGCTTCTTTCCCATTCCTAGGCCTTTCCTGCCCCATCGTCACCATAAGAACTATCTGTGTCAGTGTGACGTAAAGCAAAAAAAAAAAAAAAAAAAAAAAGTAACAAGGGATCATGGAAAGAACAATGTACGAGGGTCAATTTTTTCTTTGTTCTTATTATTATTGTAGCTTGTGTAGTTTTATTCACCTTGACCAATACTTCAACCCTAATTTCAATTAAATGACATTTCTGAAAACCCAATATTCTATTCAACTTCCTAATTCTTCTTCTCAAAAATGCTAAATTTCTAAACCCGAATTCAATTTTCCATGACTTACACAGTTCCTACCCACGTTTTCTACCTCCAATAACCCATCCTCTTAACCCACCCTAAACTACCCCTCTTTTATTTCCCTATCTTTCCCATCTTCTTTTAACTTCCAGTTCTTTTAATCTTCTCTTATCTACTAATCCTCCTTTTTCATTACCTTACCCCATCTTTTCTTATCCTTTCTTTCCACCTCTCCTCTCAAAAAAAAAAAAAAAGTCTATTTTCCAAATTGAACTGTATACTATAATACCATGTACAGTTCAGATCATTACAATATTCAAATTTAAACTCATACCTTAAACTACCTCAAGTATGACCCAAATTCGTATCTTCAAGAAACAACATGCTATGCATATGCGTTTTTCATTTGTTTCCAATATTGCGCTTTTTAACATTTTTCTCCTCACAATTGTTTTTACATCAACTGTTCTGCATCTCTAAAGAATCTACAAGATCCTATTAACATTGATATATACTTCAATAATATTAACTTGTATTATATATTTTCATAATTGAAGCATTTGCAGACTAGTTCTTTAAGCTATTCACCGAGTTCCGTCGGCATTTATAAGACAGTGCCAGACAATGCGTATATTGCGCTGATCTTCAGGAGCTAGCATCTCACTTTATTTAAACGACTTGTCTTCAACTTCTACACAATTTTGGGACTTCAAATTTATTAAATCATGTTGTGACTTCGCGTCCGGCAGTGTTTGCAGGCTTGTTCAATGAACTGTTCACCTCTTCTTGTAAACATTTTAACACACAGTGCTGGACATTGCGTGTGTTGTGCTACTCTTCAGGGACATGCACCTTGCTACATATAAGTGACTGATCTTCGACTTCTTCTGGTTTTTATGATTTAAAATCGTGCAGTGCTAATCCCTATTGTCTTATATTGCTTCTTGAACTGCTTTTGTGAAAGACTTATCCTTTAATTTTTTTGTTTTCCTATGCATTGTTTTTGTATTTTTAATCGGCTGATGATGACCCAGATTGGTGGTCGAAACCGGTACCGCTTTTAACCAAATAAGAATGTAACACTACATTTCTTATTTACTTGTATTAAATAGGCTGAACCACTTCATTTCTTGTTTTCAATTTAATTGTGATACAGTTCAATACGGAACATTATGAAATTTTTATCTTTAAAAACATACCACTAGTCGAGCAGTTTGTCTTCTTTCTCCCAAGTCTTCCCAGCCCAAATTTTGCAACACTTTTGTAACGCTACTCTTTTGTTGGAAATCACCCAGAACAAATCGAGCTGCTTTTCTTTGGATTTTTTCCAGTTCTTGAATGAAGTAATCCTGGTGAGGGGTCCCATACACTGGAACCATAGTTTATTTGGGGTCTTACCAGAGACTTCTATGCCCTCTCCATTACATCCTTACTACAATCCCTAAACACCATCATAACCATGTGCAGAGATCAGTACCCTTTATTTACAATCCCATTTATGTGATTACCCCAATGAAGATCTTTCCTTATAATAACACCTACATAATTACAGTGATCCCCATAAGGAACTTTCACTCCATCAACTCAGTAATTAAAACCGAGAGGACATTCCCATTTGTGAAACTCACAACCTGACTTTTAACCCCGTTTATCAACGGACCATTGCCTGCTGTGCATCTCACAACATTATCGAGGTCATTTTGCAGCTGCTCGCGATCTTGCAATTTACAAAGGTGAAAAATGAGAGTATCCTCCTAATTCAATACAATAAATATTCCGTCATTAGACGGAGTAAACAAATTCAAACATGTTTTGGCTGGTTTGAGCCATCTTCAGTGAAAAATGAGGGGAGTTTGAAATAATTTACATAATATAAGTTGAAAAACTGCTAAAAAACATAATGAAGGAGCAAATGAAAAAAACAAACAAAAGAGAGCCTAGATGGAAACAAAATTAGCACAAATATACAATATTTACATCAATATGCGGAGCAAAAAACAACTCACTGAGAAAAAATTCAGTGAAAAGGTGTTAATTTAAAATAATAATTGAAACTAAAAACTGTGTTAAACTAAAAAAACAAAGGAAAGAAAACAAATGATGCAGATGGAAATTAACAATAGTAGCACATGGTGAGGTTGTGGACCTCATATTTTACAAAATATTGTTTAGAAACAATAACAAAACAGGTTGAAATCACTGTCGAAAATCATCCTTGTAGAAATCCATCACATCAAATTGGTCAGGAGGGGACCGGGAGCAAATATTTTTGGGAAAACCAAGCCTGATATGAAATGCAGGCGAAAAGCCTGTGACAAGGAAAAAAACACCCATGAAATTTAAAGCTTTAGAAACAATTATTATTTTAAATTAACACCTTTTCACTGAATTTTTTTCTCAGTGAGTTGTTTTTTTGCTCCGCATATTGATGTAAATGATATAGATGTTGATTCCCATAGGGAATCTGAAATATTTGTCCTGAATGAGCAAATTTATAATACCAATATAAATGGTCCGTTATTGGACATTATAAATTTTCCAGCTAGCTCATTCTTGGTTGCCAGCGTTTCGCCCTCGTGTGCTAGGGTGGGCTCATCAGTTGGTACCTAGCACACCTACCAATACGCTGGCTAGTGCATACCGTGGAGGCCACTGCGTAGGCTAACTGGAGCCACCGGCAGTGCCAATGCACTAAGAGACTTTGTCTCATCACTAAAAATTGATGCCTGCTTGGCCATCATATGATATAGATGTTGATTCCCATAGGGAATCTGAAATATTTGTCCTGAATGAGCAAATTTATAATACCAATATAAATGGTCCGTTATTGGACATTATAATGAGCTAGCTGGAAAATTTATAATGTCCAATAACGGACCATTTATATTGGTATTATAAATTTGCTCATTCAGGACAAATATTTCAGATTCCCTATGGGAATCAACATCTATATCATATGATGGCCAAGCAGGCATCAATTTTTAGTGATGAGACAAAGTCTCTTAGTGCATTGGCACTGCCGGTGGCTCCAGTTAGCCTACGCAGTGGCCTCCACGGTATGCACTAGCCAGCGTATTGGTAGGTGTGCTAGGTACCAACTGATGAGCCCACCCTAGCACACGAGGGCGAAACGCTGGCCACCAAGAATGAGCTAGCTGGAAAATTTATAATGTCCAATAACGGACCATTTATATTGGTATTATTGATGTAAATATTGTATATTTGTGCTAATTTTGTTTCCGTCTACGCTCTCTTTTGTTGGTTTTTTCATTTGCTCCTTCATTATGTTTTTTAGCAGTTTTTCACCTTATATTATGTAAATTATTTCAAACTCCCCACATTTTTCACTGAAAATGGCTCAAACGAGCCGAAACATGTTTGAATTTGTTTACTCCGTCTAATGACGGAATATTTATTGTATTGAATTAGGAGGATACTCTCATTTTTACCTTTGTAAAGTGAAAACCGTCAATACGGAAGGATTCTAATATCTTGTAATCTTGCAATTTATTTATTACTCTATGGAAAAGAATTGGAGAAGACTTGTTGTAGTGTAAAATTATGGACATGAAAAGTATGGTGTGAAGCTTCCGTGGCTCAGGTGGCAACGCACCAGCCTCTCACCACTGGATACCGTGGTTCAAATCCCAGTCACTCCATGTGAGATTTGTGCTGGACAAAGCGGAGGCGGGACAGGATTTCTCTGGGTACTCTGGTTTTCCCTGTCATCTTACATTCCATTAACACCCTCCATTAACATTTCATTTCATCTGTCAGTCATTTATCATTGCCCCAGAGGAGTGTGACATGCTTCGGTGTCTGGCACATTTCCTATCCTTGCCGCTAGATTCCATTCCTGACCCAGTCGAATGACTGGAAACAGGCTGTGGATTTTCATTTTCAAAAGTAGGGTGTGCATAGTAAAATTAAATGTTTCTTCAATTTTGTGTTGTTTTTTGCACAGTTTTCATACAACCTTACTGATTTATCATGTATATTAAATAACACAATGTGTCTTATCTAGGAGATGTGTGTACATTGTTTTAACAGTGAACACTGAAGAAAATTAAGTACGGAAATTAAAAGATATGGAAGTAAAAGAAAATTTCCAATATAAATTGACAACACATAACCTGAACTGAGGTGGAGAGTGTGTAAGTGGAATGGAACATGTTCAAGAGAACATCTGTAAGCTGTGCAAAGAGTGCTTGTAGAAGAATAGCTGAAAGAGTGAAAGATAGAGAGACCCCATGGTAGAGTAAAAAAAAAAAGAAAAAGAAAGAAAAAAAAATGGCTAATATGAATGGGGTTAAAATGGAAGAAAGTATCAGGAAATGAAAAGCAGATGCAAGGAAGTAGTAAGTGAAGAAAAAGAAAAAAAAAAATGGGAAGGATTTACACGAGAGTTGGGAGGGGATGTGTACAGGGGTAAAAGGATGCTATACGGACTTATGAGAAGGAAGAGAAAAGAAAGGGTCTGCAGAAAGCAAGTGAAAGGGAAAAGAGGAGAGATAATAATGCAGTACGAAGAGATATGGAGAAGATGGAAGGATTTCTTTGATGAACTCCTGATTGAGAGAATGGGTGTAGATGAGATGATACAGGTAGTGGTGAGGAGACAGAATCCAATAGTGAAACTACAATGGACGAATTGAAAACTGCCTTCAAACAAGTGAAATTGGAAAAAGCAGCGGAATTGTGCGGAAATGATAACAGCAGCAGGACCCGTTGGTCTACAACGGCTGTATACACCATTTAGATATATTTGGAAAGGAGGTGATCACTGTTTTAAGAGGAAGTAAACTGGGCAACCATCCTCTGTATTTGGAAAGAAAAATCGATGTGGTACCAAATGACTGGAGCAAAGGAGTAATAATACCTATATTTAAGGAGGACAAGAAGAAACGTGATCATTACAGAGGATTTACACTCATATCTAAGGTAGCAAAAATATTTGACAGGATACTAGAAAAGAGAATGAAAGAAACGTGGAAAGACAATTAAGCAGCAGTTACAATGTCTGTGGTGGATGATCATTTATATGACAATGGCAAAGACTCCACTGCATATGAGAGAAGCCAATGATAAGCCACTTTTGTATATTACCAAGTATTAACAAGAAAACATCATGGATTATTACTAAAGTGAGTTATGATGATATAATGCAGGCAGATGTAACCCTCAGCTTGGAAGGCACTCAATATGCTACTGAGGAAGAGCCTCGGATCTTTCAGAGTATTGGTGATACAAATGATGTAGTGAATGCTACTGATGCTGCTATTCAGGAAAAGAGAATCCGAAACTGTAAGAACAGATTAACTGTGGGCACATGGAATGAGCAGAGTACGTATCAAGGTAAATTAGAAATTGTGAAAAATGATATGACATGCTTGAATATTGATATCTTAGGAATTACCAAATTACAAGGGACTGGAATTGGTCATTTCAAATCAGGAGAACATTACTCAGGGCATGAGGTATAGAAAGAGCATGGTGTGGATTTTGTAATCAACCCATAAACTGCTCAAAGTGACTGAGTGATGTCCATAAGGTTCCAAGGGCAACCTCAATGTGACCATAATACCAGTAGATGCCCCAACAATTGAGGCTGAAACTGTATACTTTCGCCTTAGTTCAATCTGTACTCTGAGTACATATGAGGAAATCTGGATTGGATGAGTCACCTCATGGTTTTAAGATTGGTGGACTGAATATAAACAACTTCAGATATGGTTTGGCTGCTGAAAGTAGGGAAGAGCTAGAGGACATCATAATAAAGGTTAGAGAACAGTGTGAACATGGGCCTGTACCTGAATATCAAGACCAAAATCATGACAACAGGTTTACGATCAAACATTATGATAAATAATGAAGTAATCAAAGGGTGAATAGTTTCTGTTTGTTGGGATCAACCATCAGCAGAAGTCACTCAAACAGTCCAGAAGTTCACCAAATATTTGCTTTCGGAAGAGCAGCATTCAAAGGCCTGAATAAGATCTTCACGTGTTCAGATGTATCTTTGCATACCAAAGACAGAATGGTTAAGGCATCTTTCCCATAACTACATATGGCTGCGAAAGCTGGGCCATAAGGAAGTATTATGATGCACTTGAGCTCTGGTGTTATTGCATATCCCTTGGTCAGCCAAGAAGACAAATGCATGGGTCATTCAAAAGATCAAACCAGATCTGTCTCTTGACTCATTCATTACAAGATTACAGTTGCCATCTTTTGAGATACATTATGAGGTGCTCTGATTCAATGGAAAAGATTATTGTGACTGTGAAGGTGGAAGTGTCCCGGAGATGAGGGCGGTCACCACTGAGATGGACAGACTCCATCAAATCCATCATAAATATGTCACTGAAGGATCTGAAGTAGATTGAAGACTGAAACATCTTGAGGCAGTCTATCCATGCAGTCACCAGGAGTCGACATCGACTTGATAACACATCATCATCATCATCATCATCATCATCATCATCATAACTAAGTAACCATCCTCTCTGAAGAAATTAAGTGGAAACAAAAATGAAAATAAAATAAAAACCAATTATTCAACGGAGGAATTTGAAAATGAATTAAAAAACTAAAACAAAAAATTATTTTATTAAGCCAAAAAGGACACAAATGCGTCAATAGGGAACATAAATTCCCTGAGTACCAGAGCAACTGAAATTTATATGCTCTTAACCCACCCACACACATAAATTCAATGACAAGATCAACATTATTCTCGTCATCAGCTAATATGAGTCTGAGTGTCCCCTGCAGGCCGAGGTTCTGTCTTAGACCAGAGAGAGATCTACACATTCTGTGAGGATGTGGGCCACGGTAAATTCGGCACCACAAGGATGCACTGAGGGTCTTCCCTCTTCAGGAGGTAAGAGTGCACAGACCTTTCATGACCTAAACTCAGCCTACAAAAAACTACAGCCTCTCTTCATGAAAGCTGGAAAGAGAACCGTCACATCGCAGTTGTCTTCTTAATTGTTCTGAGCTTGTTGGGAGTTTGGATAGCTAGCCACGTTAATTCCCAGGAAGCCAAGATGGTTTGATATAGCTGAGAACAAATATCCCTAGCAGGTACATTCATAGGTGTAGGTGGTAAAAGTATCACTTCTTATGCAACTTCATTTCCTGCAATCCCAATGTGACTCGGAGGACGTGAAAGTGATTCTGGTGCCAGCATTGCACAACCTGGCTAGAAGGACATGAATCTACTGCACCAGTGGGAAACAGGTGTCAATAGACTGCAGAGAACTTTACAAGTCGGTAAATACGAGAAAATGGGCTCTTTCATCACTCAGCACAAACTGCAGAGCTTCTTGATGAAGAGCTCCACAGTACACATACTACAGACACTTGGAAGCAAGAACTTTGTCCTATCATTATCGCAGATGGAAGGGCATCCAACATTTTCTCCTATCTTGGAACCATCTGTGAGACATAGCGCATCCAGATATCAGTGAACAGAAGTGCTTGGAAAACATCCGATGAACAGAGGCATTGATGTTCACATCAGATCCACGGAGCAGATCTAACCATATATCTGGCCGTGGAACTAGCCACGGAGGTACCTTGCTAGGGGTCTGCCCTAGACCCCACGTTCAGTATGAGACAGTTAATGAGAAAACATTGGAAATAAGGAAGAGATATAGAGATGGCATTCCTTGATTTAGAAAAGACTTAAGGTAGTGTACCCAGAGCAAAGGTATGGAAAGTAATGCAACAGAAAGGATTTGGAAAATAACTGATAGACTATGTGCAAGAGGTGTACAAAAACTGTTGCAGCAGTCCATAGACGCAGGTAGGACAGAGTGGTTTTGGAATGAAAATGGATTACAACAAGGAAGTGTGCTGTCACTACCGTTATTCACAATGGGTATGGATGAAATTGTGAAGGAGACAAAGGTAAAATATGAGGAAAGGGTGTGAAGGTAATGATGTTTGCAGATGATATTGTGCTGTGTTGAGCAAAGAGAGAGGAAGTATAAGGGCATTATTAAAAATTATGGATTGAAAATCAGTAGGGAAAGGAGTAAAACAAAGATGGTGACTAGAAAGTACAGGGAAGGGAAAGGAATGATAAAAATAAAGGGACAAAACTTTGAAATTGTGGATAGCTTTAAGTACTTGGGAAACAAACTGATTCAGGATGCAGGGCTGGACAAGGAGTTCAGTGAAAGGATTGAACAGAGAAATGCATTCTACTAAAGTGTGAGAAACTTGGCATGGAGGACGGAAGTACGACTGAAATATAAAACGGTGATATATAATATGTACGTCTGTCCATTTGGACATTTATTCCATTGTGTCTTCATGAATAAGGACCTTACAGTGCATACCTGGTTTACTGTGCTATTGCCATGTCAACACTTATTTACAGTTGTGAAACTTGGACCCTCTAATGCCAGAATATCAAAAGGCTAAAGTGCTTCCATCTGAAAAAACTTAGATCCACCTTGAACATCAAATGGGAGGACCATGTCACCAATCTTGTAATTCTTGGCCACCACCTCAGATGGATAGGGCATGTCCGTCGCATGAGTGTTACCAGGTTTCCTTGTCAACACCTGTATGACGAACTCTGCTCCAGCATACTATGAAAAGAGCTGGAATTAACACTCAATCCTGGGATGCGCTTGCTGGGATCATACACTATGGCGCCACACTGTTTCCACATCAGTTACTATGTTTGAAGAGGAATAACGTAGACATGAAGAGGCTGAACGACAAGCACGCAAGGTCTGTCACGCTCAGCCCTGTCCTCCCCAGCCAGTCCATGTGATTTGTGTGGACGTATATTTTGTGCCAAGATTAGGCTACTAAATCATATGGAACATATTCACAAAGCATTGTGAGTGTGAAAATGTAAACTGCTAAAGAATGTGTTTGCTCGGATACAAGTTGCAGCCACCAACGACAATTACTGCCCAGTACTGATGTATCCAACTGAGACCTGGACACTGACAAAAAGACAGTAGAATACAATCCGGGCTGATGAACTAAAATGTTTAAGAAGTACGTCACCAAAGACAGGAAAGAACAGAGTAAGAAATGAGGACAAAAGGAAGGAAACTGGAGTGGGAAGGCTTTATGGCACAATGGAGAGGGATAAACTTTAGTCTGGACACGTTAAGAGGATGGGAGAAGGATGCAGAAGTGGATGATGGAGATTCAAACGGAAGGAGGGAGGGCAGGAGGAAGACCCAGACTAAGGTGATTGATAATCAATAAGAATAGTATAACTAGAAGAAACCTGGTCTGGAACACAGTTAAGGAGTAACATTGATGTTTGGATAAAGGAAAGAAGGAAAGGTGCCATATACATTCTAACTTGGCAGGAGCTGCTGCTGCTGCTGCTGCTGCTGCTGATGATGATGATGATGCTGCTGATGATGATGATGATGACAGATTGTTTTAACCATCTTACTGTTCTGGAAGAAACTTTCAAAATGATACAATGTACTTTTGGAACAGCCTGTATGCCACATGGAGATATTGCCGCACTTTTGTATCATATCTGCAATATCGATTTTTCTACAATCTCTGTTATGGAAATTACCAGTAGTTTTGAGTAGGTAGGATTTGACTGGTTAAAGGCACGTTGGAAAGTAAACCCTGCATTCCAACTGGTCACATTTTATGCTTGCCCATTTCCTGTTTCACCATGATCGCAGACTCCTCGGTGGGAGTGCGCGAAGGTGTGTTGATTTTTTCTGCTTGGCCAGTCTAGAGGTTGGAGATGTGGGCTGTGAGCTCCACTCACGTGGGGAGTTCCAGCTCTCCTTGAGGGTAAGCACTCTAGGGCTTGCTAATTTTCAGCTGTAACTTCTTTTAAATTTAATGTAACTTTTTTCTAAAATGCAGGAGTTTCCCTTCTCATTAGAGATTAATTTTTAAAAGCTAAACAATGGCATAATTTCTCAGTTCTTTTTCATATTTGTTGAAGGCAACGAGGTTTCAAACTTTTTTTCTTTGCTATTGGTTTTACGTCGCACCGACACCGATAGGTCTTATAGCGAGAGTGGGATAGGAGTGGGAAGGAAGCAGCTGTGGCCTTAATTAGCGTATAGCACCAGCCTCTGCCTGGTGTGAAAATGGGAAACCATGGAAAACCATCTTCAAGGCTGCTGACAGTGGGGCTCGAACCCACTATCTCCCGGATGCAAGTTTACAGCTGCGTGCCCCTAACCGCACAGCCAACTTGTCCGGTGAACCATTTTGTTAACCTTAGTTTTAAACATCCATCATGTAATTCTACATTAATCCGAAACGCATTTTCTCACACAATGACATCGCGATGTAGTTACCTTCCCAATTTCAAACATTTTGTTTGAAGCTACATTTTTCTCTCTTGTAGCTTGAACTTAGAATGAGAATAGCCCACTATAAAAATGGATCTAAAATATCCAAGTAGGGTTTTAGGTCATGTGCAATGAGCACAAGTTTTATGTCAGTCCACTCGGTGTATTGGAACTGATAACTATCTTCATTTTAGTTTAACTGTTTCCATATTTTCCTTTAATAATTATTCAAGGTTATGTCATGGAAATTTGTCTATTGTTTTTCATTTTCTTTTGAGACTTGATTTTGATGTTAAAATAAATTTGTACCTAAGGAAAAATTACCTTTTTTTTTGCAGTTGTCATCCTTAAAACGTTACATACCAATATTTCCTAGGGCCGTTTCTCTTTGACATCCTTGTCATTATTTGTCTTTTGATTTTGCTTTAAAATGGTCGATGTTAACTTGCCAAAACTTAATTAATTTTCGTGGCTTAATATTCTTTTACTTTATATTTGTTAAGCCATTTGTAAGGCTACACAGATGATTGATCAGAATGTCTACAGCAGCTATGAGTGACAGAAAACAGTAATGTATCTTTCTAGGAAAAAATAAGAGAAGAACAAACTTAATTATAAATACTTCAAATCGTTCCCTTTGAATTACATATCTATATCCACATTTACTATTTTGTGATTTTTTTTCAACGTTGACAACAGGAAATAACAAGTAATCAATTATTTTCAAAAGCCCTTCCCCTTCGATAGCATGGCTAATCCTATTTCTTCCAGATGTAACATTACTACTAATCATGGAAACCCAACTGCTGGTGGTATAGAAGTTAATTCTCGTGTTCCAAAAAGCAAAATAATTAATAGATGTATTAATCCAAACTTAATTTTATGTGATTCAGGTACTGTTCATGGATATACAACATTTTATTTTGTCAGTGCTGACACAGCACACAACAGGTGATACTCCCTTTTTTTTAGTGCATCCATATCCCAAAATTCAGCCAAATTTGGTAAATTACTAACATCCCTAGAAAAATTTCTTGTGTCAATGTTTCCAACCAAAAAGAAGTGAAGTATTCAAATTCATAACCTAGTATTTTCTGCATAATAAAAAATTAATCCTATACGTATTTTCTCATGAAATGACATCGCGAAGTAGTTACCCTTGGCAATTTCAAACATTTTTGTTTGAAGCTACATTTTTCTCTCTCATAGCTTGAACTTAGAATGGGAACAGCCCACTGTAAAAATGGATCTAAAATATCCAAGTAGGTTTTTCTTTTGCTAGTGGCTTTACGTCGCACTGACACACATAGGTCTTATGACGACGATGGGATAGGAAAGGCCTAGGAGTTGGAAGCGGCCGAGGGGAAAGCATGGAAAACCATCTTCAGGGCTGCTGACAGTGGGATTCGAACCCACTATCTCCTGGATGCAAGCAAACAGCCGCGTGCCCCTAACCGCACAGATAACTCGCCCGGTAAGTAGGGTTTTAGGTCATATGCAATGAACAGGAGTTTTATGTCAGTCCAATCGGTGTAGTGAAACTGAAAACTATCTTCATTTTATTTTAACATTTACTGATAACTATCTTCATTTTAATTTAAGTTTCCAATTTTTTTCCTTCCATAATTATTCTAGGTAATGAATACATTTACATAAAGAAAAATCTATTTAGGCCTATGAAGGCTAATTCTCATTCTTAAACCTTACATTTAAAGGTTAATTCTTTCATTGAAAAAAAAAACAAAACAAAACACACACACACAAAATACTCTGAATTTCCACACCTATTTTATATCAGACACATTTTTTAACTGTTTAATGAAATCATATATAGATAGACAGATGCATGAAAAGGAACACATAATAGGATAAAACACAATGATATATCAGTGCAGGAAAGGGAAAAAATACTAAGAGGAGAAAAGGAGAAACATAAATGTGAACACATGAAAAGGACAAGTTCTCTACATTTTCATAACCTGCTGTCTTCAAACTGACAGGCTCTCTCCTCATCAATCCCATTTCTTCCTAGAGCTTGTTTGTTTCTCTTTCCTAGCTTCATCAGGAGAGCAGGCTTCAACACTCACTGACAGATCTTCAGTCTTAATGTCGGAAGTACAGATAAATACTTAGAAGGGAAAAGACTTAATAAAAGTGGTAAAAGACAACACAGAAGGATAAAAGGATACCAACAAGAGTGTAAGAAGGTTTGGAGATTGTCATCTCATTTTATTTCCATGTTTATCTTTGTTTCTTCATTCTACTGCCGGCCCCGTGGTGTAGGAGTAGTGTGCCTGCCTCCTACCCTGACGCCCCAGGTTCGATTCCCGGCCAGGCCAGAGATGTTACCTGGATCTGAGGGCTGGTTCAAGGTCCACTCAGCCTACTTGATTAGAATTTAGGAGCTATCTGATGGTGAGATAGCAGCCCCGGTCTAGAAAGCCCAGAATAATGGCCGAGAGGATTCATCGTGCTGACCACACGACACCTGGTAAACTGCAGACCTTCGGGCTGAGCAGCGGTCCCTTGGTAGGCCAAGGCCCTTCAGGGCTGTAGTGCCATGAGGTTAGTTCCTCATTCTATTCCTCCACTTTTCCCAAATTGACCCGTTATTGTGTATTTCCTCTCTGCAAATAACCTCACTCCTTGTGGGTGGGGTTAACTTCCAATAAGTAACCAGGGGAACCTGACCCCTACAGAGCGTGTCCCCAGGTAGCAGATAGGGGGCCCCTACAGTATGTAGGGCTGGTTGAAATAACCAATACAACCCGCGGACCAACAGATAGCCCAATTCCTGGGGGTTTTAAAATACTGGGACACCCTCTCTTCAGGGGTCATAAATATGGAGGGCCCTTGCCCTGGGTTAAGGGTGAAGACCTCAACGGCATCTATGGCGGAGAAGATGGACTTCAGTACGGTGGAGATGGCGGAAGAGGCAACCCATCCTTCTGGGGTATACAGATGGAACCTACTGCCTTGTAGGACGAGGAAGGCATCCTCAAAGGCTAAGGGAGTAAACCCTAGCAAGTCAGCAGGAAAGTATTGAGTACAGTCGCTTTCAATAAGAAAAAGAGCCTCGGAAAGAAGATTATAGAGCAGACTGAAACGTCTTCTCAGACAATTGTAAAGTATGATGACCGTAAGGCTGATGATATACAATGTCCTGAAAGGAAACCCCAAATAAAAAAAAGACCCAAATACCGAATTGGAACTATGAACATTCTATCATTAACTGGTAGAAGAACTCCTAGACATGATGGATAGAAGAAAAATATCAATACTGGGATTAAGTGAGACCAAATGGAAAGGAATTGGAAGTAAGAGACTTCGTGGAGGATATAAATTATACAGGAGTGGACAGGAGAAGGTAGCAAAAAATGGTGTTGGATTCTTAATTAACGAAGGGACTGATGCTACAGCTGAAGTTATCTGCAAAAGTGATAGAATCATTAAAATGTTCATGAAACTGGAGAACACCGTCATACAAGTGTATGCCCCACAGACAGGCTGCAGTGATGAAGACAAACAGAAATTTTGGCAAGACCTGGAAGATACAGTTAAAGACGAAAATGTTATTATTATTATTATTGGAGATCTAAATGCGCAAGTTGGGATAGACAGACTTGGGTAAGAGAACATCATTGGTCCACATCGATTTGGACAAAGGAACCCAGAAGGAGAACAACTACTAGATCTGTGCAGAAGAAATGATCTTATAATCAAAAATACATTCTTCAAAAAAAGAGACAGTTACAGAATAACAAGGTACAGTTGGGATGGCCAGTATAGAATATTGATTGACTATGTAATCATGAATAAAGATGGTGGCAGGTACATCACAGATGTAAAGGTCATCCCTAGTGGAAGCATGGGCAGTGACCACAGATTGTTGGTAGTAGACTTCAAACGTAAGACTAATGAAACGCAGAAAATTATCACGAAAAAACCAAGGGTTAAAACTTGGAAGTTGCAAGAAGTCCAAATAAAGGAAGAATACAAACTAAGGATTCAACAGAGTTTGCCGAAGGGTGAAGTAACCAGTGTTAATGAAGACGCTTCACTTTTGTGGGAGAAGCCTAAAACCTATGTGGAGTTACAAGTTCTATCAAAAGGAAAAAGGAGACGCCATGGTGGAATGATAGAGTGAAAACAGCGGTGAAAGAAAGAAACCAAATAAAGAAGGCACTGGACAAGGAAAAACAAAAACAGGGACAAGAACAAAATGAACAAGAAATACAAAGACTTCAAGGAGTATACAGGAACAAGAAACTTGCTGTAAAGAACATTGTAAGGGAAGAAAAAGAGAAGAAATGGAATGAGTTTGCAGAAAAACTGGAAGTGGACAGTAGAGGAAATATGAAAATGCTATACAGAGTAGTGAAAAACAAGTGAAGGGATCAAGAGACCATAAAAGCAATAATAGAACATGATAATGGAACTCTGGCACTAGAAGAGGGAGAAATTAAACAAGCACTCAAGATCTATTTCGAAAAGCTGCTGAATGGAGATACAGAAAACATAACAACGGATAGAGGAGAGCCAAGTCGAGGAACCACAACTGAACCACCAATTACATGGCTTGAGGTTGAAAATGCGCTTAAGAGCATGAAGAAAGGAAAGTCAGTGGGCATGGATGAACTAAGTGCAGATATGCTGAAAGCAGTATGAATTCCAGGAATCCAATGGCTCTACAGACTACTCAACAAGATATGGGAGGAAAATACTATTCCTGAGGACTGGAAGATGGGCATCATTGTACCTCTGTTCAAGAAAGGAAGCCGACGAAAATGTACTAATTACCGTGGTATCTACTGTCTCATGTCCTGAAAATATTGGAAAAAATAACAGAGACCAGAATCAGAGATATTGTTGAACCAATTTTGGAAGAAGAGCAGTATGGTTTCAGACCAAGAAGGTCAACTACAGACCTTATATTTGCAATTAGGATGCTAATGGAAAAATACTGGGAGAAGAACAAGCCTTTATTTCCAATATTTTTGGACATTGATAAAGCATACGACAGTGTACCAAGGGAAAAAATTTGGCAATGCATGAAAGAACTTCAAGTGCGAGACAGCCTCATAGACAAAGTAAAAATGTTGTATAGTGGGAACAGAAGCTGTATTCAAGTAGGATGTGATTTGTCGGACTGGTTTGAAACAAAGAGAGGAGTGCAGCAGGGCAGCTCATTGTCACCACTTCTATTTATTATTGTAATGGATGTAGTATTGAAATCTATTAAAAGGAAAGATCACAGAGATATCAAAGCCTTCACATTTGCAGATGATGTTGCGATCTGGAGTGACTCAGAAGAGGAATTGGGAGAGAGAATGTAAAGCTGGAATGAGGAGTTTAAGAAATATGGTTTAAACATCAGCAAGACCAAGACGGTGGTGATGAAAGTGTATGGGGAAGGAGCAGAACCAATAGTCATGTTAAATGAAACCCAACTGGACAGCGTGCCAGTTTTCAAATACTTGGGTAGCATTATATCAAATGACAACCTAGCAAAACATGAGGTGAACAATCGAATCAATAAGGCAACACAATTTTACCACCAGGTAAGACACCTGCTGTGGGATGATCAAATACCCATGAAAACAAAAATGACATTGTACAAGTCCTATTATATACCAATTCTTACATACAGTCTCGAAACCACAACACTGACCAACAGAGATAATTCTAAACTTCAGGCAGCTGAAATGAAATTCCTATGCACTATGATCCAGAAAACCAGGAAAGACAAGATTAGGAATGAGCAAATTAGAGAAGAAGTAGGAATAGATGATTCTCTCCTCAATAAGACTCAGATATCAAGACTGAAGTGGTTTGGTCACATGAAGAGGATGCCAGTAAACATAACTGCAAGGAAAGAATTTGACAGAAAAGTAGAAGGAAGATGAATCGTGGGAAGGCCACAAAGGAAATGGATAGATTTAGTTAAGAATGATGTACTGCTGAGAGGTCATGACTGGGACAAGTTGGTGGAGGAAGAATAGTACAAGGACAGGATGAGATGGACGAGGCTCATATACCACACCTGGGAAACTGGAGATGGTTTAGGATGATGATGATGATGATGATTGTGTATTTCCTATTATGGGTTCCTTTCAAGTTGCTATTTTTCCACATAAGACTTGATCAGATACTTGCTTGTTTCTTTCCACACCTAACTTATATTTTTAACTGTCAAAGTGACTGACTACATAATAATGGATTTAATGAACAAATTAATACTCAATAATAGAAGGATTCACAATTATCCATTAACAAATACCCCCCATTGTCTCCCACAACTATTTCAATTTATTAATAACTAATAATACAGTTCTAATTTCAGTGTTTTATATACAGTAGAACCCCGGCAATCCAAACTAATTAGGGCTGTGGTCTGTTCAGATTTGTAAATGTTCAGATTATCCAAACAAATCATGTAATACTGTATACAGAACACAGTATACAGTTACAACATTAGCAGCCACAAGCAAATGTAGAAGGTTTAGTTCTGTAAGTCAAAAGTGAATTACAAAATTTCTAGTTAAGTTACTGTGTTCTCACACAAATATGAAAGTTGTCTAAACTAACAGGAAAATACATTGTTAAACAGTGCATTACAAAACATAGTAATGACATTTTTATGCAACAAGCATGTTTTGCACTTACAGTTCAGAAAACAGTATGAAAGTGCTTACTGTATTTGTCATTTCTAGTTTATAGCTTGAATTTTACTACAGCTGCAGTATACTAATTAACAATATATTATACACATCTGGATTTCTACAGTACCACTAAATGCTGACTTTAAAAAAAAAAATTTTTTAAAGTACTATACTATGATTAAATCCTTTCTTTACATTGCAAGTAGGATTTTAATTTTTCATCCCTTGTCACAGATTCTGTTTGGATTAGCCAAAAATTTGGATTTTCAGCGTTCTTCTGTGTTCATAAGACTACCTGGGTTTGATTTTGTGACTGCAGCCCTTGATTCAGCATCAACCTCGTCTGCTTCTCCACATCATTTCGATGTAAACGTATAGTTCGTAACTCCTCCTCAACCACCTCTAGGCCAGAGAGGTCCACATCTTCTGTGATTTGAGCTTTAAAAACAAAAACTCTCATTAATGACTTAATCTGATTGAACAAATAAGAGAGAAACAAATTCTAGTACATTTTGCCTTCAAAAGTTATTCTCAACCAAATACCTATATAGATCCACTAGAGCTGGCAATCTGCCCATGTGTGAGCTGCTACACAGAGAAAGGGTGGGGAAGCTAGCATGGACATCTTAAGGGGTTTATGAGGGCTCAATTTCTGGCCTCATGCGACATATCTGGTCACGGCATCCCAGGGAAAGGTGGTCGGAGTTCCTCACCAAGCAGTGATGTTGCAGCCAGACAGATTTAGTTATAGATTTAGTTGTAGTTAAGTAGTTAGTCCAGTCATGTGCTACCTTTATTTTCTTATACTGATGGTTTGTAACTATGGTGGGGTAATAAAGCTGTAATGTAATGAAGTTAATGTATATAGATCCACAATATTTTATACAGGCACAATATTCACATCAACCCTTTCCAACCCAAAGTATTTAACATGTTCAGCACCAGACAACCTTCCCATTGGACCAGTTTTTTTTTTACTAATCTCTTCTTAAATACATGAAACTATGGGCTAAAATGTAAATACACATGAATGAAATTAAAAATATGTGTTTTTTTTTGTAACGGATCTTGGGGATCACCATGGTCCTGTTATAAAAATGTTCTGCTGGGATCAGTGGTCCCACGCAGTGATCCTGGCAAATTTCACTCACATTTATAGGAAGTATTTTCATTTGCATATTTTTGGGTTATTTGTGCTTCAACAGCTGGAAAAACAGCATCCACACTGATATAAGATCACTGGTTTCTTTTATCCTCCTCCCCCCTCCTTTCCCCTTTTCCAGCTCCTGCCGGGTCGGGGCATTTATAGTACTTCTCTACATTCCTCTCTCCTTCCACCATTCCTCTTCCATCATTTTGTCCCAATTCAGGTTTCTTCTTCCTGCCCTCCTCTTTATTGAACCGATCCACCTGGTTTTAGGTCTCCCTTTCCCTCCAACTTCATCTCCTACATCTGTTTTTTCCCCCCCTGATCCATCCTCTTTACAAGTCCAAACCATCTTAGTTTATTCCTATCAATTCTCTCATCTAGGCTTTCTATGCCGACTTCCTTTCTAACATCTTTGTTTCTCACTCTATATTTCCTCTTCTTTTCTATCATACTTATTAGGTATTTCATTTCACCTTACATATGCATTGAGTGAATTGGATGCCTATTACTATAACAATCAACTTCGGCCAAACCCAGTTTAAGCACAATCGGGCACAACACAAACATAACATCTCATGGCAAGTATTATGTTTAGTAAACACGCCTCATCCAAAATATCTGGGAGTCACTCTTGATCGTACCTGAGTTACAAGCGACACTGCAGAATATGAGGCTGAAGGTGGAAGCTAGAAATAACAACCTTTATAAAATCACTGGTAGCACATGGGGCTCTCAACAAAAAACCCTATGAACTACAACTCTTGCATTAAGTTACAGAACTGCAGAATATGCCTGCCCAGTTTGGTACAAATCTACCCACACAAACAAAGTTGACGAAGCACTCAATGTATCATGTAGGCTTTACATGTTATAATTCTCATGTTTAGGTCTGTATTACAATGTACAGTGAAGTCAAATAAATATTAAAGTTTATTTATTGAACAGGTGGAATAAATAAACTTTAATATTTATTTGACTTCATCATGTAGGCTTGTTACAGATTGTCTGAGGCCTACATCTCTTCTAAAACTCTACCAGCTTGCAGGGATAGCGCCACCAGATATTCGTCATCAGGTAGTTGCTGTCGTCATCAGCCGTTACTCATATCTGAGTATACATTTTTCATCTGCAGTTCATGTTTAGTCCGCTTTGTGCAGATGATGTTGCTGGCTCAACAGGCCAATTCTTGCATATAAATTGCAACCACATTTGGTACACCTGCGTGAGTGGGGTGGATGTGGTTGGGCTTCTAAGATGAGCCACTGTTTGCAGTCTTTGACGCTCTGTTTCAAACTGCTGGACAGCAGTGGATGTAGTTACACACTAGCGAGGGCGATTTTCAGCAAATCTATGCCAAATACTGAGGTTGATGTCTGTGCTCTTCATTTGAGCTGATCCTTGTAGCATTTAAGAGGGGCACCACAAGTCCTCCTGCCAAAAATTATTTTACTCTACAGTAACTGTTCATGCATTGGACATGTCCAATCCAACTCAACTGGTGAATGATGATGGAGGCTTCTATACAATTCATCTATGCTTTTTCAAGAACTCCAACATTGGTTACATAATCCTCCCATTTGATATTTATGATGATCCTAAGCTTCTGCTGGTGAAAGCATTCCAGTTTCTTGATGTCACAGCAGTACAGAGTCCATGTTTCACATCCATACAGTAATGTGGAGACAGCAGCTTGGTACACCATCAGTCTAGTGGATATTTGTAAAGTCAGCCCCGCGGTGTAGGAGTAACGTGCCTGCCCCTTACCCGGAGGGTCGATTCTCGGCCAGGTCAGGGATTTTTACCTGTATCTGAGGGCTGGTTCAACGTCCACTCTGCTACGTGATTACAACTGAGGAGCTATCTGACGGTGAAAAAGCGGCCCCAGTATAGAAAGCTAAGAATATCGGCCGAGAAGATCCATCGTGCTGACCATATGACACCTCGTAATCTGTAGGCCTTTGGGCTGAGCAGCGGTCGCTTGGTAGGCCAAGGCCCTTTGGGGCTGTTGTGCTATGGGAGGGGGAAGGGTTTATTTGAAGAGACTTTGCGGGAAAGACGTCCAAATGCACAATTACTAGCTCGTATTCTGTTTTCTACGTCCATCTCAGAGGTGCGTGTCGAGAGGATACTCCCAAGTTAGGACAAGTGGTCTACTTGTTCCAGAGATGGATCTGAGATGGTGATGTTGAAGTCTGTCAAACTGGTTCCAGGAGCAGGTTGTGCAGAAACTTTAGTTTTCTGAATTTTTATAGTCAGGCCGAAGTGTTCACAAGCTGTTTTAAACCAGTCAACCGATGTTTGCAGTTCCTCGAAAGAATGAGCTAAAGCAGCATTGTCATCTGAATACTGCAATATCTGTTAACCGGGTGAGATGGTTTAGTCTTATAAGAGTCTAGCCTGATTAAAAATACCTCCATCAAAATGACAACTAATTTCCACATCTGTGTTGTTGGCAGATATCTCATAGAGCATAGCTGTCAGATACAGTGCAAAAAGTGTAGGTGCAAGCACACAGCATTGCTTTATTCCATTAGTAATTGGAGAACCCCAGACCAAGGAACATCTACCGAACTGCATGCTGTGCCCTGCATCTTGTACAGTTGAAGATCTTCTCCTTGCAACACGTCACTGGTCTACCGTGGTGTGGCTTGAATTCTACTCTCCTCCCTACTTGTCACTGACATTGTTTAGATACAGAACCTGATCAACCATACGATCGTGGAGTGCCTGGACAAGTCCTACAAGATGTTCAAGGCAGCCAAGCTGCCTAAAGACCATCCACATATCACCTCAAGGCACAGTATCAAAGGCCTTTTCCAGGTCATAAAACACAAAGAACAAGGGTTTCTGTTGTTCTCTGCATTTTTCTGCAACTATCTAGTACCGAAGATCATGTCAGTGGTGTCTCTGGATATGTGAAACCCACACAGTGATTCAGAAAGTATCTTCTCAGAGAGAATCTGAAGTCGATTCAACAGGATCCTGGCAAATATTTTAGGGATATGAAACAGTAGTTACCACAGATACTTCGGTTGCCCTTTTTGAAGATGGTGACTATGGTACAATTTTCCATGTTGGCAGGTACTTTTTGGGTTTCCCATATCATTAGGATCAAAGAAAAGAGTTTCTTTTGAGAGGTAAACCTCCATTAAGAATGAGTAAGAGGGAATGTCCAGAAGCCTTCCTTGGGTTGAGGCTGAGAGGATATTTGTTGTATCCTTGAAATGATGATGCCATTGTCATCCACGGTTGCATACGATGATGTGGGACATGCTGGAGGAAGTTTCCAGCAGGAGCGGAACTGTGGTTTAAAAGTGAACCAAAGTGGTCTTTCCAGCATCTCAGGATGTCTTGACTGTCAGTAAAAATGGTGGTCTTGTCGGCACCTTTCAGATTTCCAGATGAGACGCGGACTGGTCCATAAATCTGTTTTAGTCCAGCATAACAATTACTTAGGTCCCTAACATCTGACAAATTTTGTAGTTATTTGGCTTTTTGTTGCCACCAGTTTTTCTTTATGTCCCTGATTTTAGCCTGACATTTCTGCTACAGCTCCTGAAAGCATGTTTCCTTCATCTGAGAAGATGGATCTTGTGTGAAAGATAAAAAGACATCATGCTTGGCATTGATAATGTTGATTATGGCCTCATTATTATCATGAAATCAGTCTAATTTTTTCCTCTTCTCAAAGCTATTAGCACATTCTGCTGATTGTTTGATGATATTTTGGAGCGTGGTCCATTCAGAATCCACATCTTTCCAGATGACTGGGTGTGTGACAAGTGGATTAAAATTGAGTTCTAGTATTCTGTGGCAACAGTTTCATTCTTAAGTTTACCGATGTCAGAGGGTGCGTGAGACAAACACGTGGCTTCTGATGGATGGAAATCCTGAGTTGACTAAGAAGAAGTTTATGATCTGTCCAATAGTCATCAATGTTTCTTGCTGTCTTTGTGATTAGGACATCTCTTCTGTTGCATTGCCAGGTAATAACATAGTCAATGAGATGCCAGTGTTTGGATCGTGGGTGCATCCATGTTGTTTTGAAGCGGTTGGAAAGTTGGAAGTGTGTATATGTGATGAACAGTTCATTTTCAGCACACAGACCAATTAGTAATAGGTGATTTGAATTTCAATTCCCTACACCTTTATTTCACATGACACTTTCCCACTGAACCCAATGTAGAGAGAACTAGACAGGTCCATCAGCAATCCCAGCCATTATATGGTTATGTACCAGCTACCCCTAGATTGAGATCCAGGAGAAGCTTCCTGAAAACCACAGCAGTCTTGAAAACTACATCAGCTACACCAACAAATATGGTTTTCTTCACTTGCCCTTCAGAAAGTCTCCCACCTGGGCATGAACAAACTTTGACTGTGTGGAGATCACTCAATCATCTTCATTCTGGAGTTGAAAGATCCATACACAATCTCCAAAAATGGCACTTCCCTGTCGACAACCTTAACTGCCACTGCGGAGAACCCCAGACCAAGGAACATCTACTGAATTGCATGCTGTGCCCTGCATCTTGTACAGTTGAAGATCTTCTCCTTGCAACATGTCACTGGTCTACCGTGGTGTGGCTTGAATTCTACTCTCCTCCCTACTTGTCACTATCCAGGTCTCAGCTGCATAAGTCACTATGGGTTCATAATACATTTTGTACATTATCTTTTTTACACTTCCTTGGTACTTCCAGACAAGGTTTCTTACACTGTGGTCGAATGCATTGCCCTGTTGCACCTTCTTGCTAATCTCCATGTCCAGTCTTGTATTCAGCATTAATTCACTCCCTAGGTATTTGAAAATGTTCACAATTTCAAGGATTTGACCACTTTTATGTCATATACAATTAGAAGTTTTTTTGTGATATTTGTTATAAGGAAGCATTTCTGTGTATGACAGCTATTTAGTGCTATTGTGATCATAAAAATGCTTCAGTGTTCAAAGAGAAATAGCTGGAATAGCAAAGGAAATGTTACTAGATATGGATAGGGTCCACCGTGGTCCCGTCATAAAGGTGTTCTGCTGGGATCAACAACCCCGCACAATGGTCTGGGCAATATTCTTATCCTCACTCCAGAGCTACCAAACTTTCCGCAGGGATTACAGCAGCCCGTAGCTTAAGTCATTTTCCATTTAGCAGCATTTCTCTGGTCTCCAGGTTCAGTATTTACTCAGTGGTCACTGTGGACTGCTGTGGCCAGATGGGAAATTCGGCCGGCTGTCACGAAGTTGGCAAGTGCTTGAAACTGGTATCGTGATTAAAAACCCTTAAGAATAAATATCACAGTAATTAAAACATGACGTGTAAACATGCAACTATCAATGATTCTTTTTTGTTTTGCCTTTGAACTTCTAAAGAAGCTAATATCATAAAGGGCAGGGCCGGCCTTGCAGTGTAGGAGAAGCGTGACCCTCTTACCTGGAGGTGCCAGGCCAGGGAATTTTACCTGTATCTGAGGGCTGGTTTGAGGTTCACTCAACCTACGTGACTACAATTGAGGAGCTATCTGTCAGTTAGATAGTAGCCCCAGTCTAGAAAGCGAAGAATAACGGCCAAGAGTATTTGTTGTGCTGACCACATGACATCTCGTAATCTGCAGGCCTTTGGGCTGAGCAGCGGTTGTTTGGGGCTATTGTGCCTTAGGGTTTGGTTTGGAAAATAGGACAGATCTAATACTAGTTCCAGAAAAAAATTCAAAATCTTTGAATTTAAATGTAACAATATATCATCATAAGATATTCTTGTCAATAAAACGGCCAACTGAGAAGAAGTTTCCCATTTAGACTGCTTTCCACAAGTGCTGTAAGGAAAAATGTGCAATAAAATAGTATTTAATAAACCAGAAGATTAACATTTTGAGGATAGGAAATAACAAAACAAAAGCAATGCATCCCATAAAACAGCTCTTACCTTTCATGAAACTAGGAATAACTATAATTACATAATTTATACAGTACTTAATTTGTTCTTTTCCATCCTATATAACATTCTATGAGAGGGATGAAATAAATGGAAATGTAACTTCAGGAAGACTTGTTTGATTTCAGAAGGGGAACATTACAGTGGAATTAATTTTCATCATGAGACAAAACATGGAAAGGCAATGGGTGTACAGAAAGGATGTGATAATAGCATTCATTAATTTAGGAAAGGTCTATAACAGTCTCCACAAAGTAAAGGTTAGGCAAAGTCTGGTACAAGTAGGTATTAAAAGAAACAATAAAAAATGGTAAAATGAATATACTTTAAACATAACCATTATATCATGACACAAGTGAACAAAACAGGATGGTTAAAATTTCAAACAAGACTGAGGTATGGAAGTTTTGTTAGTACTGTTTCAAAATGTGATGAATGAAATCATGAGGATAGGAAAAACAGAATTGAGAGGAACAAGAAAGAACTCAGTAAAAAAGTGCAGGAATATTTGGTGCACTAAATGCAAAAGTTGAAGAATGTGCAATAAGAATTAGTATAGAGGAAAAACAATGGCAATGGCATGAGAGAAAAGTAAAAGGAGCAACATAAATTGGAGATAAAGATATTTTATCTAAGATTGTAAAACATTGATCTAAGATCCATTATAGATAGTGAACGTTACTTACGAATGTTTCTTGTTGTATTGTTGGTCAACACTATTCCTTTTCTGGTAGATTCATTTTATGAAAGTGATTATTATGACATTGTAAAATTTGTAGTACAAATTGTTCAGTGATGTTTAGGATAGATCAGTCAGAATGATAATACCTGGTTTAGTGAGCAATTTTTTAACCTGTTATTGGCACTTTCTCATAGTTAATAACTGTTTGCTCTCTATGGTCAGGAAATTAACTAGTTTATTGAATTCTTTGTATATTAGGTCCTATTCAAACTTTTCTCTTTGTAATTCATAATTTATGTAGGTATTTTGATCATTTCTCCCTTGTTTTCAAGTGCCTGGTATCTCTTAAAAAACATTTATTAACACTGTGTAAGCAATTCCCCAAAATCATTTTTATTAGGTTGCAATGTGTGAAAGTTGAACTTACCCTTTTTTTCAATGAGTATTTCATCTTGTTCTAAATGTACCTTATTATATGAAGTAATGCTTTAACAATATATGCACTTGTTTAAATGTTATGTTATCCCCCCCCACCCCCCCTGCTATATCCTCTTTCGTGTTCTAAGTGAAAGGTGAATTTTGACTGAAATTTGTCCCAACCAAGTTGACTTTAATTATTAATCTGTACTATCCATGGATGCGTCTACTCTTCCTACACGCAATCTTGTGCTACCTCTGCTGTTTTGAGAAAAAATTTCTTGGGACCACTTGGTCTAAAGTCATATTAGTAAATATTCATTTTCCCTTTCTTTTAGTTTTACTGTGGTGACAATATTAGCACACTTATTATCGATGACCAAATATTACCATGACCTACGTGAATTTATTTAATGAATTATCTAGTAGCATAATCTGATTGCCACCTTGTTGTGTCACCAACGTCATAATAAAAATAAAAGGTTTAATGCCTAATACACCCACCACCACAACACAATGTGACAATGCACTCTATACATATGAGTTTACATGGTAATTAGCTGCTCTCCAACTGTTTCTATATATAATTATATTTCCCTTTTGTTAGCTTTATTCCCTGATCATATTAGTCATTAGTGTTGTCTCACGATTATTTTGTTGTTGAGATGTTTTGCATGAGTGTGCATTAGTGAGAATTCTGAAATACTTGTCCCAGAGGGAACTCATATACCATAACTGGTATAATAGCTGATAGAGGATGCCATAAAAAGCAAATAAAAAACCAGACAATACGATTGGGGTGCTGATTATACTAGACTGAAATCAAATAGAAGTTGCGTAGTTATTTTCAGTCCAGCTTCTTTGCTGAATGGTCAGTGTAGTGGCCTTCAGTTCAGAGGGACCAGGGTTTGATTCCCAGCTGGGTCAGGGATTTAAATCTCAAATGGTTAATTCTTTGGGCTCAGGTATTGGATGCTTGTACTATCCTCAACATCCCTGAAACTCATACACCACACATAACACTATCCTCCATTACAAGAACACACAGTATCCCATTCATAGAAGATGCTGCCCATCCTCGTCAGAGAATCCATCTTACAAGGGCTGCACCAGGCTAACAATAGCCACACAAAATAATAGTTATTTTCAGACTGACAAGAAAATGAACTTACACAACTCACTGAGGCTCTGAGCTGCCTTGATGATATCTATAGTTCCTGCAGGGCCTGCCTGCATCAGGGCATTTAAACGTTTAGATAAATGCTGTATGCGAGTCACTCGTCTCAGTAGGTCAGATGTGGCATGTAGGTTCGATAGCATCATGGTCTGCATTTCTACTTTATTAAATGGTTCTATTATCTTGGTACGAAGTCTCTCCACAGCAGACAACAGGCACTGCAAAAACAAAACAGAATAATGAGCTATTTACACATAAAACTGAATAGATTATGAAAAAACCAAAAAACAAAGTGAGTAGAATGTTTTATACAATATTACATAATTTCTTGATAGAGATAATGGAGATCATGGTTCTTTGATCACAAAGATGATTCAAACACAAACAAGAACATACCTAATCACTAAACGTATCTTGAAATTTAATTAATGTAGCCTTTATTCCATAATACATATTTCCTCATTCATTAAAGTAAAAATTACTCAACACTGGTCATGTACAGAATTGAAAATCATAACCTGGTTAAGATGGCAAATACAGTAAATGTTGAGTACTTAGCTTGAAGGTTAGTTGAATCCTCAACAGCTTTGCCATCAGTTATCACAGATGGCCTACATGTCAATAAACGAACAAGGTAAACGAGGAGTGAGCCCGAAGTTGCTATTACATATCAGTCTTCCAAACCTGCTGAAATGCTCGCACCAATCAACCCTATGAGCAACATTTTCATATCATTCAGCCGGGCTGAGTGGCTCAGACGGTTAAGGCGCTGGCCTTCTGACCCCAACTTGGCAGGTTCGATCCTTGCTCAGTCCGGTGGTATTTGAAGGGGCTCAAATATGTCAGCCTCGTGTCAGTAGATTTACTGGCACGTAAAAGAACTCCTGCGGGATTAAATCCCGGCATCTCAGCATCTCCGAAAACCGCAACAGAGTAGTTAGTGGGACGTAAAGCAAATAACATTAAATTAAATTATTCCTACCATTCATACCAGGGATTGGCTGCACAAGAAATGGCATTACCAGCACCTCGGTTAATTCATATTGTCAAAGCCAAGAGTGAGACTGAGAAAGGTCAATGAAAGTAACAAATTTGTTCTAGCCTATACCAGAAGACACAGTACAGTAGTCATCATTATACGCGTTCTCACTTTTCACGTTTTCGCTATAACGCGATTTTAAAATATACATAATTATATAAGATATTTTGAAAATATACAAGTTAGGCTGCAGATTCACAATCACCCTGTGGACGATTTCATGACCGAGTGTGCGGCAATATCCTCTCGCGTTCTAAGCAAAAGGTGATTTTCGTCTGAAATTTGTCCCAATCAAGCCGACTTCAATTATTAATCTGTACTATCCATGGATGCACCTACTCTTCCAACATGTAATCTTAGAGGGTATATGCTGTGCTATCTCTACTGTTTTGAGAAAATATTCCTTGGGCCCACTTGGTCTAAAGTCATATTAGTAAACAATAATCAGTTTCATAAACTGAATCAACCAGAAAAGGAATAGTGTCGACCAACAATAGAACAGGAAACATTCCTATGAAAAAATTTTTACGTCCCACTAACTACTTTTATGGTTTTTGGAGATGCCGAAGTGCCAGAATTTAGTACTGTAGAAGTACTTTTATGTGCCAATAAATCTACCGACACAAGGCTGACGTATTTGAGAACCTTCAAATACAACCGGACTGGGCGAGGATCGAACTTACCAAGCTGGGGTCAGAAGGCCAACTGATTGCCTGTGTTGTTTCAGTGTTGATTGGCAGTATGTGGTCAGTATTAAAGACAGCATTGAGTAAGCAAGCTATGTTTTATTTTTTCTAAAAAATATTATGAAGGAAAGATGTCAAAATGCTTCCAAAAGCAAAAAAAGCAAAGGAGGAAATAAATAACACTTGAAGGAAAGCTGGAAGTTATAAAAGAATATGAATGCAATGAGCACACTCTAGACATTGTCAGAGCTACAGGAATCTTAGAATCAACCCTGAGAACCATAAGAAGTCAAGCAGAAAAAATTACAGAAAGCTGCAAAAGTGCGACCAGAATGACGTCATCCAAGATAAAACAAATTAGGGTGTCAATTATAGAGGAAGGTGGAATGAATATTGGCCCAATGTATTGAACATCAAACTAAATGTTCCATCCCAATATCCACCATGGTTATTCAACCTAAAGCAAAAGCACTGTTTAAAGACTGAAAACATCATATCCAGACTCTGAGGTGCAGTGTTTTTCTGCAAGTGCTGGTCGGTTTGAACATTTCAGGGGATGACACGGATTC
The DNA here is from genome assembly GCF_040414725.1 of Anabrus simplex. Taxonomy (NCBI): domain Eukaryota; kingdom Metazoa; phylum Arthropoda; class Insecta; order Orthoptera; family Tettigoniidae; genus Anabrus; species Anabrus simplex. The sequence goes on from NC_090265.1 coordinate 1,564,128,719, forward strand.
CATAACCTTCAGCTAACACGGGAGGCTGCAGGAGCGGATGTTGTTGCTGCTGAAAAATTTCCTAAAAAATTACAAGGAGTGATTGAGGAGCATGGATATTTGCCGCAACAAGTGTTCAATTTGGATGAAACGGGCTTGTTCTGGAAACGTATGCCAAGCAGTACATTTCTGTCAATATGAGAAAAGAGGGTCCCCGGCTTTAAAGCCTCCAAAGATAGTCTCACTTTTTTATTAGGAGGAAATGCTTCTGGAGACCATAAAAACAAACCTCTGTTGGTTTATCACTCTGAGAACCCATGAGCACTCAAGGGCTACTCTAAGCAAGAATTGCCACTTGTCTGGCACTCAAACAAGAAAGCTTGGATAACAGGAGCTGTGTTTGAATCCTACTTCTCCAATGAACTCTGTCATAAGCTACAAGCTTATTGTAAGAAAATAAATGTTCCCTTCAAATCCCGCTACTTTTGTTTAAAGTGCCAGGGCAACCTCCAAGTATCATGGATACCGATGACATCAGTGTTTTGTTTCTGCCACTGAACACAACATCCCTGATTCAACCCATGGATCAGGGTGTTATTGCAACTTTCAAGAGCTACTATCTCCGCAGAACACTCGTGCAACGAGTTGACAAAACAAATGGAGATGAAACTTAGAATCACACAATTTTGGAAGAACTTCACCATAAAGAACGGAACTGAAAACATTGGATATGCATGGGCAGAAGTTAAAGAATCTTGTATGATGGGAGTTCGGAAGATGATTTGGTCTCATAATGCTAATTCTTTGGATTTTGATCCTGAACCCGAACTTAACAGTTCAACACATACAGTTGTTGACATGGCTAGATCTATTGGATTTGAGGACGTAGACATGGCAAATGTGGACGAATTGTTCCAGTTCAATTCAGCAGAAATCACCAATGAAGACCTCCTTGAACTGGAGAAAGAAATGAATGGTGAAGAGGCTCAAATTTGTGAACCGACTAAACAGCTTACAACAAGACAAATGGCTGACGTTTTAAACCACGTTCATAATGCAATCAAAATTATTGAAGAGAATGACCCTAACAAGGACAAAAGTGCTACAGTTGCCAGACAGATTCAGAATTCTGTAGCTTGATAAAAAGAACTCTACATGGAGAAGAAGAATGCCAGCTGCCAGCTGAGTCTTGACCACAATCCTCAATATGCTGTGCCAAGACCTTCAAGAGAACCAGAGATCCAGACTCAACACACCCAGTCATTTCACCATCAGACTGAAGACTCTCAAAGTTAAGTACGTACGTAGAGTTTCACACTGTACTAATGGAATTAATACAAAATTTGCACTTGTTTAAAACTCACAGGCTTTTTAATTTTTCCTTGAAATAGTCCCTATCTCCTATCTAACCCACATAATAATACTACATTCACTTTAAAAGTTCTTGTATTATGCCATAATTACTTGGAACTAATTAATCGTGTAAAGCGAGAAGATGCCTGTATACTGTAAATACTAAGTCTCCCCAGCAAAACCATGTCAAGATGGTATGTTTTGGAAAATCTGAGGGGTGACAGAGCAGAGGCAGACTGAGAAGGAGATGGTTAGAAGACATGGAGGAAACTTATGCAGCTTGGGAGTAAGAGGTACAGGATTACGAAAATAGGCAGAAGTTGTTAACAAGACTAAAACCCAGGAAGGGTGGTAGAGCCAAAGAGTGAGTGACTGTTCAATCTTTTATCTTGCCTATTCAACCTCCTTTGATGAATTTTCATTCATTTCTGACCCCAATGGTATTAGATTTGCAAGATGTAGGGAGTCATTTATTTTCAAGCATTTCATGCTCCTTCCCTTTCTTTTGATGATAATTCTTCAAAGGGGTGGACCTCTTCCGTTTCTTCTTCTGGTTAGTGTTAAGAGAGAGTGGTTGTCCAGTTACACTCCCTCTTAAAACAACGATTATCACCACCACCTCCAAATGTTAATGGTTCGAAGAGTCACCACAGTGCAGGGATTCTAACAAGCCAGTAGTAATAATAATAATAATAATAATAATTGTACCGGGCGGTACACCTCCACTCCGCTAATTTAAAATGTGCGCCAGTTGAAACTCCTCTGCTGGAGGAAGTCTGAACTTTATCTACGCTATTAATTCTCTACTTTCTCAGAAGATGTCACCACGTGGAAAATTTTGAGTTTTTGAACTGTGTCATTTTTGATGTGGTTTTGTTTCGCTTGAAGTAAGAAGTGTGAACTTTCTCTTCTAGAGGACACTACTGAAGATCAACAATAGTGCAACCTAGTGCGAAGTCAAAGAACTATTTTGTTGGAGAAATTTTTATTTCAAATGTTTGTCTTTGCTAAATTTTTTTCAGTTATTGTTTAAGTTGGCTGTATACCCCTCTCTTTCCCCTTGTTTTGCATTTAACCAATCCTGAATTTCTTTGAGTTATTTCCGACCAATCCGATGTATCTTCCCCCAACTTGGATATGTTTCTGTACCCGAGCCAATAAAAAGTTTGTGGGAGGGTGTTTTCATTCCCCTAACGCCTAGAACCTTCCGCGAGAGGATATAAACTGCTGATTTTAGGGTCTCCGAGCCACTTCTGTTCCATCTTTCAGTGTAGAAAGTACATAGCAGGAGGCGGGAAGCGCCTCTTTCCTCGGCAGCGGTCATCAATAAGGTAATGGCCGATTAATAAATTCTTTCTTTGCTAGCTCAGCAGTTTAACTCTCGGGGCGGGTGCGAAGCGTTCCTCCATGTAACCTTTTCCTAAGATGTAACGATCTTTTCTTCTATTCTCTTTTAAGCTGCATATTGGGATAGAGAGTGCTAACCCTCTCGAGCTCCCACTCACATTGTCTTGAGGTGAACTTATTTTCTCAACCTATTCTTCGTTAATGTAAAACAAATTGCTCTTTTCTAAAGTCACCTCGGTAGTACGGGATTAGCCCTTGCATTAGTGGCCTAGAGCCAGATTAGGTTTTTAAAAACAAGTGTATTAGGAGTGCAAGATCGCCTCCTCTCAAATTGTTATTTTAGAGGTCATGTAATCGCCCATTTTTATTCAATAGACCTCAGTAGGTTGGGTATTTTACCCCTGTATCTATGTCCAGTGAGGACAACTTGAAGGTGGAGTTTGGTGTGGCCTGGGAGAGGCTTAAATTTTGAGAGCGAGTGGCTCTTTTGAAAAAAAAAAAAAAAGGTGTTGTATGCCTCGTGGAGGCTTTTCTGTGTAATTTGGAGCAAGGGCTCCTAGGTATGAATGGGGTTTTCTGCCCCTCTGTTAAAATTCGTGTTTGGGGTAAAATTGAGCTGATTGCCCAAGCAGTGTAAAATCAGGGCGCGAAGCCCAATTCCTGTAAATATTGTAACTACCCTTTTTGATTTGCTACCTTGTACCTGCCATGCTTGTTATTTCTTTGTTTTTGAAAAGAAAATATAACCTTGTTAAATTTTAAATTAATTTTGCTTTCGTAGCTGGAGACCTATTCACACCCGCACCTTCTTTCACCTCTACCTACCACGGAAAAACTCCGTAACAATAATAATAATAATATATATAATATATAATTATAATTATAATAATAATAATAATAATAATAATAATCATATTATTATTATTATTATTATTATTATTATTATTATTATTATTATTATTATTATTATTACTAAATGAATGAGTTTGATTCTCAGCTGTCAGGGCAGGGATTTTTATCTGCATCTGAAGGCTAGCTCAAGATCCACTTCGTCACCTCGAGAACAATTGACAAGTTATCTGATAGTGACATAATAGCCATGGTCTGGAAAGCAAAGAATAATGGCCAAGAACATTTGTTGCCCTACAATGCATCACATGCAATCTGTAGGCCATTGGGGTGAGCAGTGGTCACTCGGTAGCCCATCAGTGCTTTAGTGCCATAGCATTTGGTTTGGTTCAAGTTAGTGACACACGATTCCTTAGCATTAAAATTCCATTCATATCAAATAGAATTTGTATAGAAAAAAAATTAGTGATGAAGTAATGACACTTGCACATCCTATCTAATAATAATTTTTTTCTCCTCTAGTATTGCAGCTGGAATGTTGAAATTTTACGACAATATAGTTTGAAGTTTGCGCTACAGAGCGTATTTTGTTTTCATGTGCAGCCCTAGCAAGAGAAGCCTGAACTACGAAACAACCATGGTGCGCATGTTACTGTTGTCAACGTGTGAAGAGCAGCGAAGTGTAGTTCAATATTTGTGGCCGAAAGGGCATACACGGAGTAAAATTCACAGGGACGTGCATGGCGTGTATGGGGACGACTGTCTGGACCATAGCAATGTCTCCACATGATGTGTATTCTTCCAAGAGGGCCATGTGAACCTTAGTGATTCACCACGCTCCGGGCATCCGGTAACAGCTTCAACTACGCCATGGAGGCAGCAATTTCGAACGACCAGCGTGTGCACCTGCGAACCTTATCGCAGATGTTCAACATTTCCCATGGTGTGGTGTACGGCACTGTTGATGACACGTTGAAATTCCGTAAAGTTAGTGCTCGCTGGGTGCCTAAGAACCTGAGAGACAACCACATGGGTCAGAGAATGATGACAAGCATGGATCACTTAACGCGCTACAGCGAAGAAGGGCATGACTTTCTGAAACGAATTGTCACGGGTGATGAGTCATGGGCGTACCACTACACACCTGAAACCAAGCAGGCCTCTATAGAATGGAAACATGCTAGTTCCCGAATACGAAAAAAATTCAAAGTGACTCAATCTGTTAGGAAAGTGCTTATGACAGAGTTCTGAGACATGTTTGGTGTGTTACTGGTGGACTTTGCTGAACACGGGACCAATGTGAATGCTGCAGCCTACATTAAAACTTTGGTTAAGTTGCGTCGTGCCCTTCGAGACAAACGCCGCAACATTAATGCTGACGGTGTCAAACTTCTTCATGACAATGTCCATCCCCATTTTGCTGCTCCTGTTCGTGAGAAACTCACTAAATTTGGGTGGGAGTTGCTCCAGCATCCACCATACAGTCCAGACCTGGCACCATCGCACTTTCATCTGTTTGGTCCCATGAAGAAATTCCTGGCCGGCCAACAATTTGTGACAGATGCAGAAGTGAAATCAGCAGTCCGTAGGTGGCTATACTCCAACCAAACAGACTTCTACGAATAGGGCATACTGAAACTGGTACCACTATGGGAGAAATGTGTTGAGAAACTTGGTGACTATGTAGAAAAGTAGATCAAAGATTCAAAGATGTAAGTTCATTTGTGATTTCTTTGGTTTTGGTACATATTAAACTTTTGGGAAAAAAATTATAGTGCATTATTTTCCGAACTGCCATTATATGTTTAGTTGTCCTAAACATAGGTGGAAATTTGTATCATTTATGATTTTTATAACTAACTTAATTTGCCTTGTATCTTTCTGTGTGAATGCCTACATTTTATTGTATTTAAACTTCGAGTTCGTTTAACTGAAAATACTATTTGCCCTACCATTTACTTTAAACTTAACTACTCTACTGTTTGAGTTCCTATACTTACCATTCTATTGATGTTTGAGTTAGAGATTATGATTATTATTAATTTCTAATTGTGGTTTAATGATTTGCAGTAATCACTTCAAATGTCACGATACCTTTCTTTGATGTTGTTCTTTATTGTGTTCCATTTCACACTTAACGTAGTATTTTACAGTTTCATCCATGCTCTTTCTCAGTTTTTCATGTACTATTTGCCTCTTTGTCTTATGTTCACTCAGTTCTCAGACCTTTGATCATTTGATTGCAAGTGGTCGTTCGCTACGTATGCTGTAATGTTTCTAGTGATGTCAATCTTTCGTCATTTTTCTTATTTAGCTGTTTCCTAGTTAATTCTACGTTCCTTTCGATAGCCACCATATCTTTATTATACTTCTTGCATTTAATTGTATTTATGTGCTATTTTAATTATAATTTTCCTAACTAATCTGTATAATCTTAGTTATTGCTATAGCCCCACCTGCAGCAATGTCTCAACCTTCCTGCACTACACTCAACATGCAGCGCACGTCACTCATCTATGCACATCGCAAGAAGCACATGTTGTAAGCAACAGCTGGTCTTGCCTCTACCTCAAGGCCACGGTCCTCCTACGTCACATGGCTGCGACCTGACCTTCAAAAACTTTCATCACGAGACCTCTGAGCTAAGTCAACCTGCATTATTAATCTCTAACAAGAGGTTCTTAGCCACGACTTCTCTACAACACGATGGCTGATTGATTTCTTTGCCTCTTCGAACTCCGCCTGGTGCAGATATTTTACCACACAATTTTAACCCCCTGCAAGATCTTTACTGCTCAACACAAACTTCTATCGTCAAACTAGGCCAACACTGTTCAAGATCTTGTATGGTTTTTAAAAATTTATATCAGTATTATGCTGTTCCTGTAAAGAAGAACGTTAAAGGCCAAAATTTAAGTAATCCATTCTCATAACTTCAATATAAACTGGTACCTTCAACCCTAAGCAAATCTAGTGGCATGCAAATTTCAAGTCTTTTTTTTTTTCTCTTTACTTCATCACCCTATTGTTACAGTGCTTCTTTTCTTAAGAAATGTTATGGTATTACTACTCCCAGTAATAATCACGTTTTGCAAGATTTTTACTTTGGACACTACAAATTGAAATCTTGGTCTAGCAAGTTTTTTTGCCTCATTTTTTAGGATCAAATCTAAACAAATTTGTATTTAAATGTCATCTATCCTTCTTTTCTATTCAAGAAGTTTTTCTTTGTCTAATCAAATTTGTTAACTTTTTTCTAATTGTTAAATCTCAGATTATTTATTGTACTAACTGTTGTTGTAATAGAATATTTGAAAATTATTGGGTTTCTTCCCTTTATATCTACTGCTTTCTACGTCCATCACCTTTTCCTTCTGAAAACTTCTAATCCATTACCTGGTATTCTTATGCCTTTGCCACACCTATCCCATCTCTTGAAAAGAAGATAGTCCCACCCTTGGACCTACCCGAAGTTTTTCCCATATGGTGACAAAACCCAGGAAGAAACCCAAATTATCAACAATATTATTTTCTAATTGACTTTGGATATATGTTTCAGCTCACTTTTTTTTTTTTTTTTTTTTTTTGTATTTCAAGCATTCCAACACTGCTTCGT